>NC_084735.1:62166302-62241302 GCF_033978785.1 Entelurus aequoreus
ACTGGATAAGCTGCAGGTAGAGCACCGGCGATTTGTCACAGACATCGCCACAGCGGGCAAAGCGGAGGAGGCAGCAGTATGCCTCAAAAATCAGGCAGCCAAAAAAGAAAGGAAAATAAAATAAGAGAGGAGAAGGAGTTGAAGGGTCGACAATATGTCACCCAATATTTCCCAAAAAAGGTGGGTTTGTTAGTTGTGGTGGAAAGTTATGCATATTAACCTTGTCCCTGTCTGTGGTAATAAGCTAGCTCACTTTTCTCACCATGTTAGCTCAAGAAAACTCTGGATTTTTACATTTTACTGCTATATTAGTTAAATAATCAATCCAGTCAAACATGTATCAAGCTGTTCTTATTCAATAATAGTTGATCTCCCCTCTGTCAAAACAATGCCTCATTCTGAACAGAGTCAAGTGCAACAGCAGCAGCAGCAGCAGCTGTCTGTCAGCCCCCAAGTCCCCCTGCCCCTGAATCAGCCCCAGTGCCCCCACATGAGGAAGGAGGTGAGCAGCTGTGTGTGTTGAAATAATAATAATAATATAATACAAAATACAATACATTTTACTACAGTCTCAAGAATCAGTGGTGCAGCAAATAAATGACTCAAAATGAATTCCATTGTATTCAGAATACCATTAAAATGCATAATTGTATGTAAAATAGCATCAAAAAATGTTGCCGCTGTGTTGGGGGCCCTGTAAAGATTCTTTTCATGGGGCCCAAAATCCCTAGCGGCGCCCCTGTTCACTTGCCTTGTCTTGCCAAAATGCATAGCTCCTCCTTTTTTTTGTGCAAAGATTGCAAAGTGGCAGTTTTATTTAATTTATTATTGAACTTGATGCAAGTTATTTGATTTATTATTGAACTTGAAGCAAGTTATAACACTTTTATTTGATTTATTATTGAACTTGATGCAAGTTATAACACTTTTATTTGATTTATTATTGAACTTGATGCAAGTTATAACAATTTTTTTGATTTATTATTGAACTTGATGCAAGTTATAACACTTTTGATTTTCTTATTGAACTTGATGCAAGTTATAACACTTGTTTTATTTATTATTGAACTTGATGCAAGTTATTTGATTTATTATTGAACTTGATGCAAGTTATTTGATTTATTATTGAACTTGATGCAAGTTATTTGATTTATTATTGAACTTGATGCAAGTTATTTGATTTATATTTGAACTTGATGCAAGTTATACCACAGCTGCACAGTTATTTTATTTATTATTGAACTTGATGTTATTTTATGTTATTGAGTTTGAATGTATACAACTTGATGTTACTTGATGTTCAATAAATTTGAAAATGTTAAGCTTGGCATTAGCGTTCTGTTGGGGCGATGGGGGCAGGTGGGGCTTGAAAACTCCCCCTTGTCCAAAGTGGGGGATGACAAAAAAAGTTTGAGAACCACTGCTTGAAAGAACCCCTGCAGGACCCTTGCGATATTGCCTGCAAGACCATTCAAAGGGCATAGTTTGTCCTTTTCCTCCCCACTTACAAGTTCCCCAGACACCCACGTACACATTCTATCTCTTAGCTCCCTGCAGCGGAATAACACAAGGATGTCTACTCTAATCAGGAAGATTATTACCACCGCATTGGCACCTGCAGCTATCGGCCCGTACAGGTAAGAAACGAAGCGCTATTACATAGATCTAAAAACAACAAGCGCTCATGTTCGACTAGAGGTGTGTCTTAGTTAGTGGACAATGAACTCTTCATACAAACATTGACAAACTTGCAGCAGTGGGTTCAAAATCCAAAACACTTTTTTGACAAACAGCCACTGGCTTGAAATGGCAATGATTTGTCGGCAGATTACGTACACAACCAAAGCGCCAGTCAGGCAAGGAATATACAGGTGAGCCTAATAAAACTTTTAAACTTTTTGTCACTTACGTTTGTGTTATAATGTGGCATCTTTGTTCCAGAGGAGTTCCCGTCTTAACCAATCGTCTGACAGTGGGCGGAGTCAAGCCAAGTCAGGCCTAATTGTGTCCTTCTAAAATCACATTGATAAACAATTAACTACAGTATATTAACACAGTGTGTGTTTCTAAATACCCATCATTCCAAAAAGTGACGTTTTATTCATGTCATCGAGTTGTGTGTTGTAGTCAAAACCCCGTCACCAGGAGAGCGCTACAAGAAAATGTTGTAACCCGATAATACAGAAGAAGCCTAGATTAGCATTTGGCTAACATTTGAACGAAATGTTACGAAACATTGAACGCAGCTCGAGGATGTCAGTGACTTCCAGTTGTATTGAACGCGTACACACATTATAACCCTTCACTTCGAGTAAGTTGAATTTGATACCTTTTTTTTTTACTCAATTGAGCGAGTTGTTTACGTAGCCTAGCCACCTAGCTTTACGAGCACTTCCGTGTATCGGTGGCGTAATTAGAGGGCCTGAAAGTCTGCTAATCAAATATTAACATATGTTAGATTATTTTAATGGCGAGACATTCATTTGGATGACAGAAACGTATACATATCCTCCTAAACATATTCCTGGTTATTTTGAGGTAGGCTGGTCTTTAAAGCTCGACTGCACATAGCATAACAAACCTTTCATCCTGGGATGTTGAAAATGAGTTTGTATTCTGCAGCCAGGCGGTGCTTGTGGACAGAACCTTGTACATTTCCGGTCAGCTGGGGATGGACGTGGCTTCTGGTCAGCTGGTCGATGGAGGGGTGCAGGCTCAGGCCAAACAGGTGATGCATGCATATGTACAGCATAATACACACCCACTGCACTGGATTTAATGATAATTGTCTTAAATGCTATTCCTCAGGCTTTGGTCAATATGGGGGAGATCCTAAAAGCGTCTGGCTGCGACTACACTAATGGTGACACCTCAGTAACACAACTATACTTCCAATTCCACTGCCTTGTTTTGATCAAATAAACATTCAGACTTGGACTTGTTGTCCATTGCAGTGGTGAAGACGACAGTGCTGCTTGCAGACATCAACGACTTTAATGCTGTCAATGAAGTGTACACGACATGTGAGTCGCTTGGGTTGTGCTGTGGTTATTGACGTCTACTATACAGTACATGCCCCCCCTACCCCACACACACTCACTATGTCCAATATGAATGGATTAGTGGTGAAATAGAAGCTTACAGCGCCCACCCGGCGGTAAGCGGACACCATGCAGGAGGTCAATGTTACGTGACCTCCTGCATATCCACCAATTTGGTCCTCTAAATGGTAACCAGCCCTAAACAACAAGCAGAAGCACGATCGGTTGAACATTTAAACAGCCAAGTGAGCATTTTTTTCATTCCACACTTATGATTGAGCCCTATGAATTCTGCCTGTAGCAACACATGTGCTAAACAGAAAAAAACAACAATATCTGACTTGCGTTGTTTTGCAGTTTTCAGCAGTAACTTCCCTGCCAGAGCCGCTTACCAAGTGGCTGCGCTCCCTCGAGTGAGTACATTTGTGCAGAATAACGCATTTATTTCATTATCCAACCAGAAATTTTGTTTTTGATAGTGCCTTTTTTGGTTTGACTGGAGGTTTTCCACTCACAGGGCGGTCTGGTGGAAATCGAGGCGGTGGCGGTCCTTGGTCCTCTCTCCGATTCCTGACTAGGCAGCTATATTAAGTTACAGCAAATATCAAGACTATGATTTTCTTTATACACATGTCCCAACATGAGCCACTTTCAACACTGGCGTTTATATATAAAAACCCCAATTAAGAGATAAGCACTTAATAGGCCAGTGTTTGGATTGTGGCACAATGATGTGATGTGTTTTAATAACCACTGTAATGTGAAAATAAAGAAGCATAATTACAATTGTCATATTTATTTTATTTATACATGTGTATATATTGAACTGATTTTTTGTTTTATCATCTCATGCATTCACACAATATAGTTCTGATCATTTACTTTTATTATACAGAATCAAAGAAAAACAAGTTAATGATTGTGGAGTTATTTATAATAATAATAAAAAAAACATATGGAGGTTGCCTGCAGCCACAGAGGTTAATGGTAGTGTTTTTCCCCCCCGGTTATTAGCCTTCGCAGACCAAACACCTGATATTGGAACAAGTTATGCAAATAAAGAATATAAGGCCTGTAAAGTTGAATATTTTGCTGCATTGTTAAACTTCACATTCCCTCTTATGCAATATGCTTTAAATAACGAGCAAGTTTTCATAAATTCTTATAAAAAAATTTCCCACTATGATTTCAAACTCGCTAGCGTATTTTTGGGTTTCCTTTTAAATTCCCTGCTGATAACAATAAATAAAAGAAAGAAAGAAGTTGCTGTGTTGAAGGGATCATTAAGTGCTGTTGTGAAGGAAGGCACAGTGGTGGTGACTGATAATGTTTGGTGCGCGTTCATTGTCACATCTTGTGCACCATGGCAACATAAAAAGTGCATTACATACAAACTAATCTGTGGAGTCATTCACTGTAGCTAAAGGGAGAAAATATGAAAATGACGCATTAGGATGGGTTTATCGCAGTATATGTTAATGTATTGTGATGTTCACTCACATGGTGCCTCCTCTGTGTGTTCTGATAAAGCTGCAGCTTCTACCTGACCTGCAGAAGTGGACTGTGCTTCAAAAAGAGCTATAGACTGTAGGAAGTATTGAGATACTTCACTTACTGTCTTCTGGAGCTGCATCTGCCAGCTCGATTGGGCTCGCCACCTCAGGAACATCTACAGGTGGGGCTTCAACATCCGTCAGCTGTAGTTCCTCCTGTGCTGCTGCTGGCGTCGCTGTTGCAATCGTCTTATTCGCAGCGTCTTCGCCCTCAGGCTTGGGTTTGGAGGCATCTGCAGGCGTTTGGTCCGGAATAGTTTCACTGTCCTCAGCTATGTTGCAATTGGCTGCCCCTGACAGGAAGTAGAAAATGACATGTTCTTTGTATGAATCTGCGCTTTTTCAAGGACCTACTAGTCAAAGACACACTATATGATTAGAGTGCTTTGCTGTTTGTAAGAACCTATTCTACTGCAAAAACACAAGTCAAAGATCATCTGTGTGACACTGCTCTTTTTAGGACCTACCGCAAAAACGCAAGTCAAAGATCCTCTCTATAACAAGTGTGGTCTGCAATTTGTAAAGACCTAGTATAGCTAGTCAAATATCCTCTAGATGCCAGGAGTGTTGTGCTTTTTCAGGAATCCCCTGCAAATAATACATTCAAAGATTCTCGGTATGTTCTGCTATTTTTAGGAATCTGCTACAAAAACCCTTGTCAAAGATCCACAATATAACATGGGTGCTCTGCTGTTTGTAAAACCCTACTGCAGAACACTCGTTGAAGATCCTCTATATAGCAAGAGTGGTCTGCCGTTTGTAAGCAAAAACACAGTCAAATATTTTCTGTATGACTCTGCTCTTTATAAGGATATACTGCAATAAATACTAGTCAAAGATCATTTTTATATGACAAGTGTTCTGCTGTTTTAGGACTCTGTGCTTAAAAACACTAGTCAAAGATAATCTGTATAACAAATGCTTGTCAGAGATCCCCTAAGGACAATTTTTAGGAATCTACAGCAAGAAACATGCGTAAAAGGTCATCTATATGATAGGAGGGCTCTGCTGTTTATGAGGACCTATAGCAAACATATTAGTAAAAGATCATCTATGTGACAGTAGTGTTCTGCTTTTTTTAGGAATTTGCTGCAAAAAAACCCTAGTCAAGCATCCACTATATAACAAAAGTGCTCTGCTGTATTTGGGAATTTCTTCCAAAAAATGCTGGTCAATGATCTCTGTATGCCAAGACAAACGTGTTTTGCTGTTTCTAGTAGAATCCCTTAAAAACAATAGACAAAGATCAGGAGTGTCCTGTGTTTTTAAGGACGTATTGCAAACATGCTTGAGCGTATTCTGCTATTTTTATGAATCTACTGAAAAAATATCAGTCAAAGAGCCTCTACATGACATAAATGTGTTGCTGTTGTTGAGGACCTATAGTAAAAATAATAGTCAAAGATCATCGATGTGATTGGAGTGTTCAGTTTTTTTAGTAAATCCACTGCAAAAACTCAATCCAAGGAGTCTCTGTATGACAGGAATGTACTGCTGTTTTTAGGAGTTTGCTGAAAAAAAAAGCCCAAGTCAAAGATCCACTATATAACAGGAGTACTTTGTTGTTTTTAAGGACCTACTGCAAAAATGCTTGCCAAAGATCCCTCATATGACACTAGTGCTCTGCTCTTTTTAGGTATCTGCTGCAAGAAATGCCTGTCAAAGATTCTCTGTATGACAAGACAAGAGTGTTATGCTGTTGTTAAGAGTCTCTATCAAAACACTAATCAAAGGTCCAAAGTATAACAAGTGTGCTCTGTGTTTTTTAAGGACATACTGCAAAAATACTTGTCAAAGATCCTCTCTAGGACAATAGTATTCTGCTGTTTTTAGGAATCAACTGCAAAACGTGAGTCAAAGAGCCTCAATATGAGAAGTGTTCTGCTTTTTTTTTTAACTGAATCTGCTGCAAAAACTCAATCTAAAGATTCTGTGTATGACAGGAATGTTCCGCTGTTTTTAGGAATCTGCTGCAAAAAGGTCAGTCAAAATTTCTCTGTATGACAAGACAAGAGTGTTTGCTGTTGGGAATCTGCTTAAAAACGCAAGTCGAAGGTTCTCTGCATAACAAGAGTGCTGTGTGGTTTTTAAGAACGTACTGCAAAAATTATTGTCAAAGATCCTTTCTAGGACATTAGTGTGCTGCTGTTTTTAGGAATGTACTGCAAAAAATATGATCCTAAGATCCCCTATATGGCAAGACTGTTCTGCTGTTTTTGGGAATCTGCTGCAAAAATATTGCCAGTCAAAGATCCTCTGTATGACAAGACATGAATGTTCTGCTGTTTTTAAGGACCAAGCCTACTGACAAAACACTAGTCAAAGTTCCTCTATTTGACATGAGTGCTCTACTGTTTTTATGAAACTACTGCAAAAAAACATGAGTCAAATATCCTCTATGTGACAGGAGTGTTCTGCTGTTTTAAGTAATATACAAAAAAACATGAGTTATAGATCCTCCATGTGGCAAGGGTGCTCTGCTGTTTTTAAGGACCTAGCCTATTGATACAACGCTAGTCAAAGATCCTGTATATGACAACAGCGTTCTGCTGTTTCTGGGAATCTGCTGCAAAAAATGCCAGTCAAAGATTATTTGTATGACGAGAGCACACTGCTGTTTTTAACTATTGTATTAATGAAGTCCATAGTAATAGTTGCAACTTTGCTGGGAAAAAAATATACAACAATTTTACTCTCTTTTTTAAAAAACTTATGGCTTGAGCGTTTCACAGGAAGGTCAGAGATCATCTACTGGACGATAGCTTGAGTACACATGGCTGTGTTTGTGTGTTGCTATGTGTGTTTTCAGGTGTGTGTTTCTATGTTCCCTTTAATGATTGCACAATGAGGAAGGAACCATAAAGACACTCGCCGGGGGTCACGCTTCTCGTCAATCTTTCACTAGTTTTCTTCTGCTAGCATTTTGCCTTTAAATATATTTTTATATGTTCATGTCGATGTGTGAGGCACTACTACCATATCTGATGTGGAAAAAAGCATATTGTAAATAAATAGTAGTAATCTGTGTGAAAATGTAACAAAGCTGCAGTTTTAATGGACATTGTCAGTTAATGTTTGCTAATGTGCAGCATACCATAATCAAAATAATAAATATTTTTTGACATTACTGCCTGATCTTTAAAACACTGCACTTGTGATCCCATTTTATTAGACAGGAAGTGTCTAGTTGTATAAATAATGACATATTTAAAAAATATATATTATCTTGTTCCTACCTATGGTGCTGGTTCCGTTGCTCTCCTCTGGTTTAGTTCCAGGTTTGGTCGAGTCCACTGCAGAAGTTTGGGAACTTGTTGAGCATCCCATCCTGTCCTTGTCCTCACAGAAGACTGGAATTTGTGTGTGTGTGTGTGTGTGTGTGTGTGTGTGTGTGTGTGTGTGTGTGTGTGTGTGTGTGTGTGTGTGTGTGTGTGTGTGTGTGTGTGTGTGTGTGTGTGTGTGTGTGTGTGTGCGCGTGCGTGCGTGTGTGTGTGTGTTAGTGTCGTGCGTAATCACGCATCATGCCTGGTCCAAGTGGTTCCTGTGTTGTGCTGTGATGGCCTCAAGTTACCCAGCAGAAGTGTTGGATTTGTTGTTGACTGTAACTGAGGCTGTCTCCAAGAGGAGGCAGGCTCTGCAGCAAAAATACATTATTCAATCAGCCCGGGGAGTGCTGGCCTGTGTACAGGCTGGAGGCCGACACCGTAACGGTGGAGGGGGGAAACCCCGCCATTAAATATATGTCACTCTACTGTATGAACTTAAGAAATAAAGCGTCCAATCAGAATTCAACATGTGTGTCAAACTGGGTACAAGTCTTGTCAACACTGCTTTAAAAACATTTTGAAACACTGAAAAAAACTGCCTAAACAAGGGCCATATCGAGTGGATATTGATAGTGGTCCGATATCAGCAAAAAAAACAAGTTTTGGATGATATCGGCTTGCATCCAAATTACCCGATTAAAGACAGCAGTTTAACATCTAAATTTCCTCTAATAAGAACACAAGATTGGTCTTTTCTTCTATTTAAGTAAAGTATTTTACAAAGAATAAACATGGTAGGCTGCAGGCGACTGTGTGCTAGCAGCTACACAACAGCTAAGCACACAGGCTTGACGATAAGTGTCCTTAATTTAACAATATTTCTGTCTAAAACACCACCTTTGTAAATATAAACCAAATGATAGTTGCATATTACTTACACATATAAAGTATTTAAGGCAGAAACGTGTTAGAAAGTGTCCAGCAACAAACGTATCTGCATCTTTCAACTTCATACCCACCATTGTTCTCTGTTTGAATAATTTCACTTAATCATACTGTTTTTTAACATTCTCCATTAAAAAAAATAGTAAAAGTATGTACTATGATTCCAGCTGATGTGGTATCGGATTAATATCGGTTTCGGCCAACACTAAAGTGTCCAATATTGGTATAGTATCGGAATTTTAAGTTTGAATCAGGACAGCTCTGGCCTAAACCACAGGTGTCAAACTCAGGGCCCGAAAATAGTCTGTAAATAATGTGTGTCAATATAACACTTCATTTTTCTAACTAAATGTATTTGTTCTTTCCATTTTGACAGCATGTTGTTGTGATCCGCTGCGTGGATCGTGTTCTGTTTTGGGTTTTTGGGTCACTTGTGTTTTTCTGTTAGTCTTGGTCTCATTCTAGTTCCTGTTTATGCACCTCTGAGTTGGTTACCATAGCAACTTATTACTTTCACCTGCCGCTTGGGTTCCCGACACGCACCTGTTTGTCATCACTGACATTATTATTTAAGCCTGCCTTCCCAGTCAGTCTGTCTTGCTTTCTAGTTTGTTTCCATGACGACTTTTGTTTCCTACTCTGAACCTTCTAGTTCCCACGCTAAAGGCTCTGTTTATCTTCTAGCTCCCACGCTAGCTCCTTTTGTTTCTGCCTTAAGTGCTATGAGCATGTTTTTGTTTGTTCAGTATTATTTATTTCTTAAATAAATCATTTTTACCTGCAAGCTGTGTCCGAAGCCCGATCTGTGTTCCTGGGAGAACGAGCCCCCGCATCACCATGCGCCCAGGTCATCACACATGTCTTTTAAACTTTGAGTGGGGGGACCCGCCGGGGAAGTTGCTGGATGTTTCATCTCCATCGTTGGGATCCCTGCAGGTAGGGCGAGTGGTTCTCGTGGCCCTGTGCTGGGCGGTTCTGCTGCCGCCAACTGGAGTGGGGCGGCCTGGGGCAGGCAGCACCGTATTCTCTTGGGGGAATTGGGTTTGTGAGGACCCGGTTGCTTGAGGAGTGCAGTGGTTTTCCCATTGGGCTGCAGGTAGTCTCTGAGCCCCTCGGGGCGGTGCATCCCGTCTTTCTGCCCGCGTTGGGTATGGTCTCTCGCTGGCTTGGGTGCTGGCTGTCTCATGCTTCTCCTGTGCCCTGTCCTCTGCCGGGTGCATCTGTCAATGGCCTGCCGCTGGCCTGCCTGGTGGCACAGTGAGCCCAGTTCTGGGGGTCCTGTCGCTGGCCAGCCTGCCTTTGTGGTGTCCTGCTGTATTGGGCTGGGCTGTCCGGGTGGCTGAGGCCGGACTTTGGCTCCCGCACATACTGGGAGACAAATATATTGTGCATACAAACCCACATACATATGCACATACACACAATTATTCATACATATATACATACATTCATGTATACATACAGTATATACGCGCATATTTACGCACATACCTAGGTACATACGCTTACACATACATACATAAATACAGTACATACATACACACTCACAGTACATACATACACCCACACATTCACTGTACAAACATACTGTACATACAGTATACAAGCACATATGCATACATACACTCATTCAAATAATCACGTTTCATCAAACATATATTAATGCTGTCCCGCCAGTAGAAACTGCGTAAAAAACAGCACACTGATCAAGTGTAACTTATTTTTACTATAACAATCTACAGTCCGCTTATCTTAATTCCCCTACATGTATCTGCTTTCTTTTGTTATTCAAGTTTTCATCACATTTATGTATTGTTGCATTTGAAACAATTGTATTGTTGATAATAAAAGAGGTTATCATTATTATTTATTATTATTAGTATTCATTTATCAATACTGCTATTTCTATTGGTATTTGTATTGCTCCATTAGTAGTGCAACAATGTTCATTATAATTTCTGTGTTATTACTATCTACTTCACTAACTGGTTCTTTGCTATCATCTTTTGTATCATATTTGTACATATCATATTTGCTGATGTTGTTGTTGTTGTTGTCTCTCTGTCTTGTTCCGCTCCTGTCCCCGCAATTTGTCTGTTTTCCTTTTTTTTCTTCTTTCTAGACCCTCCTGCTCTAGTCCGGCTGCCTCAAAAATTTAATTAATCCATTTCATAAAGTCAAATACAAATAAAACAATAAGAGAATTATCCCACACTTCTCTTTTGTAAAGTAAATCTGCACAGCAGATATGGGCATCTACATTAAAAACATGATTTGCCTGAGTGGCTGGACAGGACCAAAAAAAAAATACACATATAAATGTAAATGTAAAAATGTTGTCTGATCACACAACAAATATTGTATTAAAATACATTTTCTTAAATTTTTGTTAAAATAAAAATAATGAAATATGTGACTTTGATTTCAAATTCAGTTATCCATCTATTTGTACATAAAAAATATAATAAACAAATACATGGTTGATTGTCAATAATATCATGAATATCGTGTACAGTACAATCCCTGTCACGAGACAGCCATAACTGCGATGTGGGGCTCAATGAAAACAAGTGTCAGGAACTCACATGGTGGTAGTTGGCATGACCCCAGGATGTGGAGATAGAAAGTGATGTGCAGGCAAAAAGGAGGTTTACTGAGCAAAGACAAATTGGCAAATGAACCAGTGTTGCAATGAAGGCGACACTGACAGATAAACCGTCCTGATAGTGATCAGAGGCAGGCGAGTCCCCGATCACTAATCAGGAAGAGGTGTGGAGAACAGCGCTCGAAAACAGTGGTGAACTGAAAACAGGAAGCGGAACAAAAATAAGAACACTAGACAGGAAGAAACACTAAACACAGGAAAACAACACAAAACCCCAAAAACTGTCACTAGATCATAACAACGAGTTTGACACCCTTGGTCTACCTACACCGATCGTTATTATTGAAACATTTTCAAAAACATTGAATGATTTTGTGAATTTGCCTTTATTTTGTTGATCAGATTATCCATCCATTCAACCCTTTTTTTCCGCTTGTCCCTTTTGGGATCGCGGGGGGTCGCTGGAGCCTATCTCAGCTGCATTCGGACGGTAGGCGGGGTACACCCTGGACAATAATAATACAAAAAATTTTGTGAACAATGTATAAATACAACTGCTCTGTATGTAACAACTATGTAACAATATTAACAATACACACAAAAAACAGATATTTGTGAAATACTGCCCAAAAGTATTACTACAAACCCCGTTTCCATATGAGTTGTGAAATTGTGTTAGATGTAAATATAAACGGAATACAATGATTTGCAAATCCTTTTCAACCCATATTCAATTGAATGCACTACAAAGACAAGATATTTGATGTTCAAACTCATAAACTTTATTTATTTTTTGCAAATAATAATTAACTTAGAATTTCATGGCTGCAACACATGCCAAAGTAGTTGGGAAAGGGCATGTTCACCACTGTGTTACATGGCCTTTCCTTTTAACAACACTCAGTAAACGTTTGGGAACTGACGAGACACATTTTTTAAGCTTCTCAGGTGGAATTCTGTCCCATTCTTGCTTGATGTACAGCTTAAGTTGTTCAACAGTCCGGGGGTCTCCGTTGTGGTATTTTAGGCTTCATAATGCGCCACACATTTTCAATAGGAGACAGGTCTGTACTACAGGCAGGCCAGTCTGGTACCCGCACTCTTTTACTATGAAGCCACGTTGATGTAAAACGTGGCTTGGCATTGTCTTGCTGAAATAAGCAGGGGCGTCCATGGTAACGTTGCTTGAAAGGCAACATATGTTGCTCCAAAACCTGTATGTACCTTTCAGCATTAATGGCGCCTTCACAGATGTGTAAGTTACCCATGTCTTGGGCACTAATACACCCCCATAACATCACAGATGCTGCCTTTTCAACTTTGTGCCTATTACAATCTGGATGGTTCTTTTCCTCTTTGTTCCGGAGGACACGACGTCCACAGTTTCCAAAAACAATTTCAAATGTGGACTCGTCAGACCACAGAACACTTTTCCACTTTGTATCAGTCCATCATAGATGAGCTCAGGCCCAGCGAAGCAGACGGCGTTTCTGGGTGTTGTTGATAAACGGTTTTCGCCTTGCATAGGAGAGTTTTAACTTGCACTTACAGATGTAGCGACCAACTGTAGTTACTGACAGTGGGTTACTGAAGTGTTCCTGAGCCCATGTGGTGATATCCTTTACACACTGATGTATCTTGTTGATGCAGTACAGCCTGAGGGATCGAAGGTCACGGGCTTAGCTGCTTACGTGCAGTGATTTCTCCAGATTCTCTGAACCCTTTGATGATATTACGGAGCGTAGATGGTGAAATCCCTAAATTCCTTGCAATAGCTGGTTGAGAAAGGTTTTTCTTAAACTGTTTAACAATTTGCTCACGCATTTGTTGACAAAGTGGTGACCCTCGCCCCATCCTTGTTTGTGAATGACTGAGCATTTCATGGAATCTACTTTTATACCCAATAATGGCACCCACCTGTTCCCAATTTTCCTGTTCACCTGTGGGATGTTCCAAATAAGTGTTTGATGAGTATTCCTCAACTTTATCAGTATTTATTGCCACCTTTCCCAACTGGTTTGTCACGTGTTGCTGGCATCAAATTCTAAATTTAATGATTATTTGCAAAAAAAAAATGTTTATCAGTTTGAACATCAAATATGTTGTCTTTGTAGCATATTCAGCTTAATATGGGTTGAAAATGATTTGCAAATCATTGTATTACGTTTATATTTACATCTAACACAATTTCCCAACTCAAATGGAAACGGGGTTTGTACTATACTTGGTATCAATACTATCCATGTTAGGATCGATCTTTCCAGAATGCTGTATTTATGATTTATTGTCAGCAGGGCCAAGGTCCAAAAGCATTTTATTTATTTTTTTGGAAACAGAACTACATATACAAAAACGAAAAATGTGGTCACAAGGTGAAAACTTCCTTGACCATTTTGAAGAGTGGTGGCCAATTAAATGCCAATCTTCAAATTGGATCCAGGTGTCTCTCTAAACTACTGTACACTACAACTATTTGAACAAATCAATTAATAAAAACATCCTGTCACACTGATTATATAGAGTTTACTTTAACTCTGCTTTCCACTCATCATAATAATTGTGTTTATGCGCTTAACCCTTGTGTGGTGTTCATATTGTTGTTACTCAGCCAGTGTTTGTGGGTCTGATGGACCCGTTGCATTTTGTGGCTTTTAATGCCTCACAATCAAACACTTTTATGTTAAAATACTGACTTATCCCAAAAAATATCTGTAATGAAGTGCTTCGAGAGGCTGGTAAAGAAATACATTGTCTCCAGACTTCCCCCCACATTCGACCCATACCAGTTTGGTTATCGCCCTAACCGCTCCACAGAGGACGTCATCTCCTCTGCTCTCCACCTGAGCTTAGAACATCTGGAAGGAAAGGACACACACGTGCGGATGTTGTTTCTGGACTTCAACTCGGCATTCAACACCATCATCCCGCAACACTTGGTGAGCAAACTGGCCCCCCTTGGATTCAGTACCCCCCTATGCAACTGGCAGCTTGACTTCCTCACAGACACGGTCTGTGAGAGTGGGCAACAATACCTCCAGTGCCATCTCCCTGAGCACCGGCTCCCCCCAGGGCTGTGTCCTGAGTCCGCTGCTGTTCACGTTGATGACCCATGAGTGCTGCACCAGGTCCACTACTAACCACATTGTGAAGTATGCGGACGACACGACAGTAGTGGGCCTCATCCGTGACAACAACGACATGGACCACAGGGAGAAGGTGAAACATCTGGTTGACTGGTGCAGAACCAACAACCTGGTCCTGAACATCGACAAGACCAAGGAGATCATTGTCGACTTCAGGAAGCACCAGTCCAGCCATACTCCACTCTTCATCAACGGCACAGCGGTGGAGATGGTAAGCAGCACCAAGTTCCTGGTGGTGCAGATAATTGACAATATGACCTGGTTCCTACACACCGGAGCTCTTGTAAAAAGAGCTCGGCAGCGCATGCACTTTTTGCGTGGGATGAAAAGAGCACAGCTCCCTCCCCCCATTCTCAGCACATTCTACAGAGGCACTATAGAGAGCCTGCTGACCAACAGCATCTCTGTTTGGACTGGAGCCTGCAGTGCCTCAGACTGGAAGTCTCTCCAGAGAGTGGTGAGGACGGCGGAAAAGATCATCAGGACTCCTCTTCCTCCTATCCAGGAGATCGCAAAAAGCCGCTGCCTGACCAGGGCTCAGAAAATCTGCAGAGACTCCTCCCACCCCCACCAAGGACTGTTTTCACTGCTGGACTCTAGAAAGAGGTCCACAGCCTCCGTAGCAGAACCTCCAGGTTCTGTAACAGCTTCTTCCCTCAGGCTGTAAGACTCTTGAACGCATCATAATAATCCCCTCAATTCCCCCCAAAAATGGATGAACTCGCTGGAATATAAAGACAATATAAAATACATCCATAAACCTGGATGCATATGCAAAAGTGCAATATATTTATCTTTACAGTAATCTATTTATTTATATCTGCACCTTATTGCTCTTTTATCCTGCACTGCAATGAGCTAATGCAACAAAATTTTGTTCTTATCTGTACTGTAAAGTTAAAATTTGAACGACAATAAAAAGTAAGTCTAAGTCTAAGACCCACAAACACTGGCTGAGTAACAACAATATGAACGTTGCATGGAAATTTCTCTACCAGTTTCTGCATCCCACAGGGATTCTTCTTTTGTGTTTCTGCACCTGCGGTTCCCACACAAGGTTGCAACATTGTTTGTCAACACTGTCTGCGCTCATTTTCTCGCACATTTGACCCTCTGATGTTCTGTGTACTTACACTCTGTCCTCCCTGTCTAGGCCTGCTGTGTGTGTGTGTGTGTGTGTGTGTGTGTGGGCGTGTGGTACACAGAACATCAATTTCCACACTTCTATTAGCCCCGGGTCCAGTGGACCCCGGACATCTTATATGTAATAGAAATGTGTAGGGGGGGTGTATGGTGTGTGGTCATTAAATATGTATTCTGATATATGTTCTTCACAGAAAATGAGCCAAAGCCAGTGAGTCTCAGTTTCAAAAATGTATTAATTGTATCATTTTTCTTTTAATAAAAATCGAAAACGGGTCCCACAGACCCGAACACCACACAAGGGTTAATATGGCAACTTAAATGCATTTTAGTGTATTATCGTCAGTAATGTACTGGGGGTTCCATGGCTGTGGATATTTCATGATCAATGAAACACAAAATACTTTTTAACACTAATTGTTAAGTATGATGCTGAGTAGCCTCTGACACTAACCTGACACTAAAGGTTCTTTTGCAACTACTGTTGCTACTAATTCTCACAGTTAAAAAAATATATATATATTGTATTTCACACTGGTTTAATCCTTTTGGAAACCAGAAATAGCTAATTTCGTTAGAAATTATTACTGATATCAATTCCGTACATCCTTTTAAATAATACAAAATTATTTTGAAAAAAGAAACAAAAAATAGTTCTATTGTAAACAAATAATTGTTCTGAACGACGTCACTTCCGGTAAGTTTTTACTGCGCATGCTCTTCTGCAGATAGTACCGGGACCGGAAGTAGGCGGTGCAAGGACGGAAAGCGGAAGTAAACCAAGAGCGGTGGCTAAACACGTGAGAGTATCCAAATCTTCTTGGCGGTTGTGCATAAACTGTTTTGTGACTGGATCGAGATGGAAGGGGATAGTGACGGGATGTATGAGGAAGGTATGGACGTGGATAGGACTAGAGGGGAGAAAGGAAAGAAGGGGAGCGGAGGGCATGAAGGAAAGTCGAGTGCTAAAAGAGCCCATGAAGAAGATGAAGAAGTAGAAAAAAGGAAAAAGACTATGGAAGATAATTATAGGATTATATATACATTTAAATCAAGTCAAGACATGAATGACATAAGTTTAATGACACTGGTTAAGGGGTTAAAGAAGGACATCGGAGAGGTGGAGATAGCGAAGGTGCTTAGGGACGGGCGACTTTTGATTAAATGCAAAAATGGAGAGCAAAAAAGTAAAGCAATGCGGTTGCAAAAACTGTGCAATAAGATAATAAAGGAAAAAATCGAAGTGGGAGAACGAAAGGGGGCAAGAGGAGTAGTGACAGGAATTCCAAGAGGTGAAAATTTAGAAGAATTGAAAAGACAAATAAAAGGGGGAACTGTCAAGATGTTGACAAGAATGATGGCATATAGAAATGGAGAAAAGATGGAGAGCGAATCAGTATTAGTACAGTTTGTCGAGGAAGTCCTCCCGCAGAGAATCATGATTGGGTTTTTAAGCTTTTATGTTAGAGCTTACGTCCCACCCCCAGTACGCTGCTTCAAGTGCCAACGCTATGGGCACATAGCCAGTGTGTGTCATGCTAAGTTGAGATGTGGAAGGTGTGGAGGGGAGTATGAATATGGACAATGTGGAGATGATGATCTGGTCAAATGTTGTAACTGTGGCGGGAATCACACAGCAGCGTATGGGGGATGTGTCATTAGGAAACAGGCAACAGAAGTACAGCAAATCAGAGTAGAAAGAAATATTACATACGCAGAGGCAGTTAAAGTAAGAAATCAAGAAAGTGCAGAACAAGATAGAAGTGAGAATAGTTCAGAACGAGACAGAAGTGGCAATAGTTCAAGTAATAAAAAACAAGAGGCATCAAATACAGGACTTTCTATGGACAAGCTAGTTGTGTTCCTGGCATATGTCATAAACTGTACAGAACAGGCAAGAAATAAAACTGAGAAGATCAAAATAATTGTCAAAGCAGCAGCAAAGTTCTTAAATTTAAAAGAACTATCTTGGGAACAGGTACAAGGTGAACTACAGAGAGTAGACGAGACAGAGTCATGTTACCACAATCCAACGCCATGTTAATTATTCAGTGGAATGCCAGAAGTTTAGTAGCAAACGGACAGGAACTAAAGGGATATATTAATCATATGAAAAATAAACCACATATAATATGTATTCAAGAAACCTGGCTGAAGCCAAAATTGAGCTTTATAATAAAAGGATACGTAACAATACGTAAAGATAGGAATGATGGGCAAGGAGGAGGATGTGCCATATTTATTAAAGAAGACATGCATTATACAATATTAAAAGAAAAACAAGAACTAGAAATAGTAGGGGTAGAAGTATGGAATAATAAAGAAAGATACAAAGTGCTAAACTTCTATAATCCGTGCAAGAAATTACAAATTCATCAACTAGAAAAAATAGCCGAGCACTGGAGTGGCAATATCATTTGGTGTGGTGACTTTAATGCACATAGCACAATGTGGGGTGAAAGGGATGACTGGAATGGGGAAACATTGGAAGCATTTTTGGAGGAAAAAGAACTGGTGTGTGTGAATGATGGGTCGGGAACAAGATTAGATGTAGTTACGGGTAAAGAAACAGCAATAGATTTAACACTGGTGTCACAATGGTTAGCAGGAAAGGTAGAGTGGGAAGTAAATAAAGACAGCACTATAGGAAGTGATCACTACCCAATCTTCATTCACATAAACATAAACCAAAGGACAGAAAGCACTAAAAAAGAAGGAAGATGGAAGTATAATCACGGTGATTGGGGACAATTTAGGGAAAGTACCGACATGACATTAAAGGAAGTGGATATAAATCAAGATATTGAACAACTAAATACAGATATTACAAAGTGCATAATAGAAGCAGCCAAAAAAAGCATACCAAGGAGTAGTATAGGGAAAAGAAGGAAGATAGTGCCGTGGTGGACACAAGCGTGCACAGACACAATAAAAGAATGGAATAGAGCATTTAGAATATTGAGAAGAACACATAATTTCCAAGATATGATCCAATATAAAAGGCACCAAGCTAAAGTAAGGTACGTTATTAAAAAGACAAAAAACCACTATTGGAGAACGTTTTGTGAATCATTAAATAGAACTACTCCTTTAGGCCAAGTGTGGGGAATGATCAAGAAAATGTCAGGGATCAGAAGTGAACATAAAAATCATGTGATGAAAGATGGGACACGGTGTGTGGTAGAAAATAAAGAAAAAGCAGAACTTTTAGCAAAGACATTTGTTAAAGTGCACAGTAATGATAATTTCAGAAATGTAGAAAAACAAAAGAGAGAAGAAACAATTAGTTTAAATATTGGGGAAATGGTGGAAGACAATGATAATAGTTTAACCAACACTATAGATATGAAATTTTCTTTGAATGAAATGGTTCGAATATTGAAAAAGGTTAAAAATACAACACCAGGAAAAGACCAGGTGAGTTATCAGATGATCAAAAACTTAAGCAGCATTGGCAAAGAAGTGGTCTTGAAATTATATAATAGGATATATGAAGAAGGGAAATTACCAGCAGAGTGGAAAGAAGCTGTAATAATTCCGATATGCAAACCAGGGAAAGACCCGGAAGAGGCAGGTAATTATAGGCCGATAGCATTGACCTCAAATTTGGGTAAAGTAATGGAAAAAATGATTAATGAAAGACTAGTGTATTATTTAGAGTCAAAAGAAATAATAAAAAACTACCAAAGTGGATTTCGCAAAGCAAGAAACACAAACGACCCAGCAGTGCAGCTGGAAGAGGAAATTAGAAAGGGACAAATAAATAAAGAAAGTATAATTGCAGTATTTTTTGATATAGAGAAAGCTTATGATATGTTGTGGAAACAGGGGTTGCTGATAAAACTAAATATAATTGGGATTAGAGGGAAAATGTGTAGATGGATAAAAGACTTCTTAACAAGTACAAAAATATTAGTAAAAATAGAGAATGAATACAGCAGAGTATATGAAGTGGAAAATGGGACCCCACAAGGGAGTATAATAAGTCCAGTATTATTTTCAATAATGATGTAAGCACAAGTTAACACTTGCAGGGCATTACTGCCTGACGCACCTCCGACAGTGCCATGTGGTGCTGGCTGCGGGGTCGTCAGCCGGGAGCCACCCTTCACGGATGTTTCGCTCCTTTAATCCCGGAACATCTCTGGGTGGTGGAGCAGCGACAGGGACGTCTCCCTGCCACCCCTGCAGCCAGCTGGAGGATCCATAATGTACCCACATTCTAACCCCGGTGTTATTGCTGTTGTGTATATGGAATGAGTCCCAAGGGACTATGCATGGCAGGGACGTCCATCTCCCTGAGTCAAGCGTGGGCCTGACCGCATACCATAACATGGCAGCAGGGAAGCCTCCCTACTGCCCCTGGTCTACATGCCTTGCTTTCCCCACGCCTTGTCGTTTCTTCTGAGCCACAACCAGAAGCTCCCCTCTGCCAGGGCTTTGAGGGCCTTCTTTAGAATGGAGCCTTTGATCCCGAGGGACTTTAGGAGTCGCTGGGTGGACGCTCCAGTGTAGCCTCGACAGCCAACTTCTACTGGATAGGTGAAGGGCCTCCATCCTGCTTGTGCACACTCACTTGCCAGCTCTGAGTACTTGTCCCTCTTTCTTTCAAAGGCAGCCTCCATTCCCTCTTCCCATGGTACCGTTAATTCTACAATGATGACAGTTTTAGTAGAGGTGGACCACAGGACAATGTCTGGGCGTAACGAGCTTGTTGTGATCTCTTGAGGGAACTTCAACTGACGATCTAGATCAGCCCTCATGTTCCATTCTCCTCCAGCTGACAGGAGAGACTGGATGCTCTTGCTGCTGCTCTGAGGCTGGCCACCTTGCTTGACAAACTTAATCAACCGCTGAGCTGTTCCCGGACTGGCCCCATTTGCTTCCACTCTGCGTGCCTCCAGGATTTCAGCTAGCCCTCGCAGGACGCGGTCGTGCCGCCATCCATAAATGAAGTTTTTAGTGAAGTGGAAGGATTAGTGGATGTGGCACTGTTTGCTGACGATGGAGTGATGTGGAAGAGAGGTACAAATACTAATCATATAGAAAAGAAGATTCAAAAAGCGGTAAATAAAGTTCAAGAATGAGGAACGGCGTAGGGTTTAAGATTCTCTGTTGGAAAGACAAAAGTCATACATTTTACAAAGAGGAAAGTACAAAACAAGATCCAAATTAAACTCTATGGAGAAAATATAGAAGAGGTACAAGTATTTAAATATTTGGGTATATGGTTTGATAAAAATATTAACTGGTCAACCCACATCAGCAAAATAGTGGAGAAAACTAAAAAGGTGTTAAATGTAATGAGGGCTTTGAGGGGTAAAGACTGGGGGGCTGATAGGCAGACATTGAAAGCAATATACATCAGTTTAATACGATCTGTTATTGATTATGGATGCATTATTTATCAATCTGCTGCAAAAACATTACTTGGGAAAATAGACAGGATCCAATCACAGGCTTTAAGATTATGTTGTGGAGCTACTAAATCAACCCCAGTTGCAGCATTACAAGTAGAGATGAATGAAAAACCTTTAGATATGAGGAGAGATCAACTGTCAGTAGTTTATTGGGCAAAGTTAAAAGGGTCCAAGCAAGGACATCCAACCCATTAAGTACTATTAAACTGCCAAGAAAAAGAGAAGAAAAAAATGAATAGTTTTGGGTGGATAATAGGAGACAGATGTAATAAAGTTCAAATTGATAATATTAAAGTTAGCCCTACAGTACCAATCCCCGCAATACCACCGTGGATGTATGAAAACCCAAATGTAAACATTTGAAATTTAGAAATTTAAATAGTTACCAGATAGAACAATGGATTGAGGAAACGTTTTTAGACAACATCATGGTGTACACAGATGCATCAAAAACTATAAATAATAAGGTAGGAGTAGCAGCTGTTATTCCACAAGGAAACATAGTATTAAATAAAATAATTAGTGATAAATTATCTGTTTTTACGGCAGAATTGGTAGCAATTTATATGGCAATTAATTGGATAGAAGAAAATAAAGCAAGAAAAGCAGTCGTGTGCTCGGACTCCAGCAGTGCATTGACTAGCATAAAAAACATAGCGTCAGAAACAAGACAAGATTTAGTTTATGAAATAGTTCAGGCAGTCTACAGAATAAATAAAGCGGGAGGTGTGGTAACATTTTTTTGGGTTCCTGCTCATGTAGGAGTTGAGGGGAACGAATTAGCTGATAAGTACGCGAAACAAGCAACCACTAAAACAGAAGTAAACATGGAGATTAAGCACAGTAAAGAAGAAGTGAAGAACATCATTAAGATAAAACACAATAAAAAGTGGCAGGATAATTGGAATAAGGAAACAAAAGGTAGAGAGTATTACAAAGTCCAGAGGAGAGTAGGTGTAATGAGAGGAGGCAATAGAAATAGGAAGGAAGAAGACATTATTACTAGAATGAGATTAGGACATACATATCTAAATAGTTCATTGAAATTGATGGGGAAACATGCTACAGGACTGTGTGATTCTTGCCAACAGATAGAACATGTAAGACATGTTTTAATACATTGTAGAAAATATAATAGAGAAAGGGAAATACTGGGAAATAAGTTAGCGAAAGAGAATATTAGGTTAACAGTGGAAGATATATTAGGATTGCACTCAGAACACACAGGTTATAAAGCAATACACACATTTTTTAAAAACACTGGGTTAAATAAAATAATTTAGAGTAGGAATCCACCTCGATCCACACTCCATTACAGTAGGTGGCGGTAATTCTCACCACAAGGTTGCTTGCCAACCGCCATAAAATCACAAGAAGAAGAAGAAGAAGCAGATAGTACCGCAAAGCATGCTGGAGCTTCCTTTCTCTCCGAGGCCATATTGGAGCTAACTCACCGTAAGATCCTCTCCGAGTTTTCTCAATTAAAGACACCCACATCTGTCTGTTTTCAATTTGTTTTTACACCCCAAACATAACGACACGTTCACCTGTGTTGTTTCCGACCGTAGGTTGGCCGGACTTGGACTTAAATCGCTCAAAATGGTGGCCGCAAAGAAGACGGTGAGTGGAAGCTCTCTCGGTGCAGAGCACGCGCTGGTGCTTCACGTGGAGGCTAAAGTTGATTTTCAGGCCTGCTAGCAAAACAACTTACACCAAAATGTCCTGTTCATCCAAACTATGTGGTTTTAACGCGACATGTGGCTGTTCATCCATATACGTTCAACTAGGAGTTACGGTTTAGAGTCACCCAACGTGTCTAGTTATGCCTGTGGCATCTAATGCTAACATGACAGCTAACGCCAATATCAGTTAAATCTGCGCAACTCTATTGACACTTTTCTTGGTAACAGTCCACTCTACACACATTGTACCACCTTGTCGTTATTTACACGCGTTTTTCTTCCAGAAAAAGTCGATGGAGTCCATTAACTCCCGGCTCCAGCTGGTGATGAAAAGTGGCAAGTACGTGCTGGGCTATAAGCAGTCCCAGAAGATGATCCGACAGGGAAAGGCCAAGCTGGTCATCCTGGCAAACAACTGTCCTGCTCTCAGGTATTAAACGCTCATTGTTATTGTTGGCACACCTTTCAGTCTTACAAGTGACTTTAGTCTGCACAATTATGCATGTTATTGTCCCAAGTCCTTGTATATGGAGCAGTGGTTCTCAACCTTTTTTTTTTTTACCAAGTACCACCTCAGAAAAACCTTGGTTCTCCAAGTACCAACATTAAAATGCAGTAGCAAAGTAGGCCCAAGTACTCATTAAAAAACAAGGCAGAGGCTTTATTTTACTAGTATATTTAATATTTTTGGCCACTGTAAGATTACAGAGAGTAATGGTAATTGTAGGAAAATAAAACATTGAATTAATCAACTGATTCTTTTGAGTTTTTATGTTCTCCCCGTGACTGCGTGGGTTCCCTCCGGGTACTCCGGCTTCCTCCCACCATGCACTTGGGGGTAGGTTGATTGGAAACACTAAATTGGCCCTAGTGTGTGAATGGGAGTGTGAACATTGTCTGTCTATCTATGTTGGCCCTGCGATGAGGTGGCGACTTGTCCAGGGTTTACGCCGCCTTTCGCCCGAATGCTGCTGACATAGGCTACAGCACCCCCGCGACCCCAAAAGGGACAAGCGGTAGAAAATGGATGGATGGATTCTTTGGCGTACTACTGGATGGAGCCCGCATACCACAGTTTGAGAATCACTGATAAAGACTTTATTAGCATTTGTTCTATTGCAAAACATGCATCAGATAACAAAGGGGTCATAACTTGGCTGTTTGCCTCTATTAGTGGGTTCAAATCAAAAGGATGTAGCATATACCTAATTAAATAGGCCAGGGTTGTCAAACTAATTTCAGCTCAGGGGCCACATGGAGGGAAGGCAATTCCCAAGTGGCCCAAATCATGGCATGATACCTAAGATAAATAATAATGATAAATGGGTTATACTTGTATAGCGCTTTTCTACCTTCAAGGTACTCAAAGCGCTTTGACAGTATTTCCACATTTACCCATTCACACACACATTCACACACTGATGGCGGGAGCTGCCATGCAAGGCGCTAACCAGCAGCCATCAGAGGCAAAGGGTGAAGTGTCTTGCCCAAGGACACCACGGACGTGACTAGGAAGGTAGAAGGTGGGAATTGAACCCCAGTAACCAGCAACACTCCGATTGCTGGCACAGCCACTCTATCAACTTCGCCACGCCAAGATCAAGATCAAAGACAACTTCATATTCAAATAATCCTCTTGACAAAACACATGAAATTAGTTGAAAATTTGGAGAAAAATTTGACGCTGTTTCAAAAACAAGGACCGCAATGAACTTGGACCTCGTCTCAGTGTATGTATAAACATCTAGATTGCCAAGATACTTGTAATAGCAATTGCAATATGATGTCCTTGTATTATTTGCCATGATGCATATTATTAACATATATTTGTATTATTTTGCTCTGTTTGTAATTGTTGTATAATGTACTTTGAGAATATTTTTTTTTCCCGAGAGCTTTCTCCAAATCTTTTAGTCAGTCTTTTTTAAAATTAAAAACAAATCTATCTATTTCTGGTGTTATTGTAGACTGTACTCGCGCTTAGAGACTTTTTACTGGTAGCGCTCCATGTCTGCGGAAATTAGCGGGCTGCAGAGAGCCTGACGTCATACTTACTTCGCGCAGCTGGGAGCCTTCCTCTCCTCAAAAGCCACCACTGTCATTTAAAATTTTGAAGATCGCTGTCCACAGGTATATCTTGGATACATTAGAGTACGTCCACATTGCGGTCATGATGCCTCCGATCCAAACAACCCTGTGTGTATGGCTTACGTCATTATAACATCCGGTTTTGACAGCGCCATTCCGGTGATCAGAGGTCTTTTTTCGACGGCCAGATTTTTGGTGCATCACTAGTCAATAGTGCACAGATAATAAACCACATATATATCCATTCATACTGTAACTAACCACTGGTGTTAATGTGTATGTTTGTATTCTGATTTTTTTCCCCCATGGTCTGTGAACACATCGTGTTGGCGGAGAATGGGGAAGTATTGTGTGTTAATGAGTGAAACACGAAGACGTGTGTGCACGGAGGAAATACTTGTTGGAATTGTGCCCGTTGTTGGCAAAGCTAAAACAAGTCAAACTTGTCTTGTTTTGGAAGCTACAATATCATATTAATTTTGTTTTTATGTAAAACCCCTCATTTTTAAGGTGTGGCTAGCCGCCACACCTTAAAAATGAGGGGTTTTACATAAAAACAAAATACCTCCATATATGGATATATATGTGGTTTATTTGCCGTGGCACACCACCACAATCAATTACATTAAGGGGGAAATCCCTGTCAAAGCCATCAAACTAAGTTACAGCCCATCTGGGATTGAACAAAATGGATAAAACTCTTCTAGGTATGAAATACCTCATTTGTCATTTCCACGTATTATTACTGTACTAAGTCAACAAACTATAACAAACAGAGGTAGAAACTATTCAAGAAGGTTGAGTTACTTAGACTGTTCGCTTTTCTCATTTTTGACAGACCTTTTGGGGCAATGAGGGTGCCAAATATCAATGCGTTTGAAGCAGGAGATGTAAAACAGCAGTTTTCACATTTCATTTGGATTGAGGGGAAGGAGCCGCAGCCAAACTTTACTGTGTACCTCTTGCTTGGCCCCAATATCAACCGTTTGCTTGCTTAACTGATTTGCTATTTCGACATCCAGACATTTAGAACAACATTTCTTTCATTAAAAAAAATTAAGCTAATTTTTATACTTGGCAAACTCATATCGTGGATCGGATAAAACCTGTTTGCGAATTCGACACCCCTGACGTAGGCCATGTTTATCTGATGTATTGTAAAATGAAGTGAATTATTTTTATATAACGCTTTCCTCAAGAAACGCAAAGCGCTTTACATAGTGAAACCCATTATTTTTATTTTTTAAAGCTAAATCTAAACCAGTGAGGGGGGCACTGGGAGCAGGTGGGTAAAGGGTCTTGCCCAAGGACACGACAGCGGTGACTAGGATGGTGGGGATCAAACCTAAAGAGCCCTCAAATTGCTGGCACATTGCATATTTTTGTTTTCAAATGCACATTTTTTCAGCAAGAACTCTATAACAAACAAATGTGTCAATTTTGAATTAGTTTCAGTGTCTCCCTTTTAATGCATTCCTTACTGCAATAACACTATTTTTCCTCCCATGTGCAGGAAATCTGAGATTGAGTACTATGCCATGCTGGCCAAAACTGGTGTCCACCATTACAGCGGAAACAACATTGAGCTTGGTACAGCCTGCGGCAAATACTACAGGGTGTGCACACTGGCCATCATTGACCCCGGTGAGTCGAAGCTGTGCATTTATGTCCTTGTATTTTAGAATAAAAGTCTAGGTTTTGCCTTTGTGGCAGTTTGCTGACTTTTTCTTTGGTCTGCAGGCGATTCTGACATCATCAGGAGCATGCCTGATCAGCAGCAGCCGCCTCAGTAGAGCGCCCCCCTGCCCCAATTGTAATAAATAAAAGTTGGTGTTGACATTATTCTGCTGCTTCCGGTGTTTTTCTGTTTACAATGTGTAGCACAGTCACGACATGGTGTTACTGCAAGTGTCCACAGGAGAGCAGTAATGTCCACTTTAGAGGTCAGTTGCTATGGAGAGAGAATTTAATCTAAAACGGTGAGTAATAACGTTGTTGATCTGATAGGTTTGATCTGGTCTAGAGGTCGGCAATCCAAAATGTTTAAAGAGCCATATTGGACCAAAAATATAAAAAATAAATTTGTCAGAAGCCGCACGGTGGAACAAGGATTAGTGCATCCCATTTCTGTGTGAAGTTTGCATGTTCTCTCCTTGACTGCGTGGGTTCCCTCTGGGTACTCCGGCTTCCTCCCACCTCCAAAGACATTCACCGGGGATAGGTTGATTGGCAACACTAAATTGGCCCTAGTGTGTAAATGTGAGTGTGAATGTTGTCTGTCTATCTCTGTTGGCCCTGCGATGAGGTGGCGACTTGTCCAGGTTGTAGCCTGCCTACCGCCCGAATGTAGCTGAATAGGCTCCAGCGACCCCAAAAGGGACAAGCGGTGCAAAAAATGAGAAGCCCTATATAAGTCTTAATGAAAGCAACACATGTAAGTGTCAATATTAGCTATATTAGACTGCAAGCTTTTATCAATGAGGCGTGTGCTGTATTTGATTTGATGTTAAAGTTTGAGAATATCTGCTTGCACAGGTTTTTTTGTCTGCAAAAAGCCATGCTGAAAGAAACGCAAAAAAGCCATGCTGAAAGAAATGCAAATCTTCGTTGACAAATATTTATTATACACATTTTTACAACTTTGGAAAACAGTCTTTCTCTGGCAGCATTGGAGAAAGTTATACACGTAAACCAGGGGTGTCCACACTTTTTTTCAGCAGGCGTGCTACTTATCAAATGACCCAAGTTGATTATATATACATATATATTACATTATACACATTACATTGTGTAAATTGTAAATAAAAACAAAATACAATGATTTGCAAATACTTTTCAACCTATACTCAATTGGATAGACTGCAAAGACAAGATACTTAATGTTTGAACTGGAAAACTACATTTTTTGCAAATATGTTGGACTTTGATGCCTGCAATATGTTTAAAAAAAAAAAAAGCTGGCACAAGTGGCAAAAAATACTGAGAAAGTTGAGGAATGCTCAAACACTTATTTGGAACATCCCACAGGTGAACAGGCTAATTGGGAACATGTGGGTGCCATGATTGGGTATAAAAGCAGCTTCCATGAAGTGCTCAGTCATTCACAAACAAGTTCCAAAGGGTCACCACTTTGTGAACCTATGCGTGAGCAAAATGTCAAACAGTTTAAGAACAACATTTCTCAACAAGCTATTGCAAGGAATTTAGGGATTTCACCATCTACGGTCCGTAATATCAAAAGGTTCAGAGAATCTGGAAAAATCACTGCACGTAAGCGATGATAATACAGTCCTACGATCCCTCAGGCAGTACTGCATCAAAAAGCGACATCAGTATGTAAAGGATATCACCACATGGGCTTAGGAACACTTCAGAAAACCACTAGTAACTACAGTTGGTCGCTACATCTGTAAGTGCAAGTTAAAACTCTACTATGCAAAGCGAAAGCCATTTATCAACAACACCCAGAAGCACCGCCGGCTTCGCTGGACCCGAGCTCATCTAAGATGGACTGATCCATCCATCTTCAACCGCTTATCTGGAATCGGGTCGCGGGACAACAGCTCCAGCAGAGACCCCCAGACTTCCCTCTCCAAAGCAATATTAGCAACTTCCTCCTGGGGGACCCCGAAGTGTTCCCAGGCCAGAGAGGAGATGTAATCCCCTCCATCTGGTCCTTGGCCTGCCCCGGGGTCTCCTCCTAGTGGGTCGTGCAACGAGGACCTCCCTAGGGAGACGCTCGTGAGGCATCCGCACGAGATGCCCGAACCACCTAAGCTGGCTCCTTTCCAAGCGATGGAGCAGCGGGTCTAGTCCGAGTCTCTCTCGGGTGACTGAGCTTCTCACTCTATCTCTAAGGGAGATGCCAGCCACCCTTCTGAGGAAACTCATTTCGGCCGCTTGCATCCGCGATCTTATTCTTTCGGTCATGACCCACACTTCATGACCATAGGTGAGAGTAGGAATGGAGATAGCTCGGTAGACTGAGGGCTTTGCCTTCTGGCTCAGCTCTCGTTTCGTCACAACAGTGCGGCAGAGAGACTGCAATACTGTCCCAGCTGCTCCGATTCTCCGGCTGATTTCCTTCTCCATCTTTCCCTCACTCGTGAACAAGACCCCAAGATACTTAAACTCCTCCACCTGGGACAGAGTCTCGCTCTCTACCTGGACTGTACAAAACATCGGTTTCCTGCTGAGAACCATGGCCTGAGATTTGGAGATGCTGATCCTCATTCCCGCCGCTGAACACTCGGCTGCGAACCGATCCAGTGAGAGCTGAAGGTCACGAACCGATGGTGCCATCAGGACCACATCATCTGCAAACAGCAGTGACGCAACCTTTAGCCCCCTGAGACGGATACCCTCTCCACCTTGGTCACGACTCTGCCTTGAAATCCTGTCCATGAAAATCACAAACAGGATAGGTGACAGAGCGCAGCCCTGGCGGAGCCCAACCCCCACTGGAAACGATCCAACCTACATCCAAGCACCTGGACACAACTCTCGCTTTGGTTGTACAGAGATTGGATGGCCCTCAGCAGGGTCCCCCTCAACCCGCACTCCCTCAGCACCTCCTACAGGATCTCCCGGGGGACCCGGTCATATGCGGCGGCGGTGGAGGACGACCCAGTCATCGGAGAAGGCAACGACTCAGTGGCGGTGAACGACGCGGCGGAGGACGACCCAGTCATCGGACAAGGCAGCGACTCAGCGGCGGTGAACGACGCGGCGGCTGCGGTGGACGGCGACCCAGACATCGGTGATGGCGGGGAACTGCACGAGATGGCGGGGGTCCATGCGGCCTCTCCCCGGTCCCAGACGGTCGAGGACGCGGCATACACAGGATTTAGAGGCACCTTTACACAAACATTTTCGTTGTTCTCTTTCTCTTTGTCTTCAAAAAAGCCAGCCAAAAGGAAATCCACCCCCACCCCCAGCAACCCTACCTGGCCTCCCCCTCTCCAACTCTGCCCCTCCCCCTCCCTCCCCCTTCACCTGGAGGATGATCAATATGCCTCTCTCTCTCTCTCCTCTCTCTCCTTGCTCTCCAACTTCAACAGCAATAATAACCAACAATTTTTCTGGTCAGTACCACAACACAGCGGACTCTGATGCTCTTTTTGGTTCCAGTGGACTACACATCATCCACCTTAATGTGAACAGCCTCTCTGGAGCCAAACTTGACCAAATCAGAGAAATGTTCCTCAACACGAAGGTTAAAAATCTTGTGTTTCTCTGAAACCAAATTGATCAAAGTATTTCTGACTCAGAGATAGAAATAGAAAACTTTTCGGTTATCAGAAAGGATAGGAATAAACACGGTGGGGGCGTTTGTATGTATATTCACCAGGATATTAAATACATAACTCGCACTGATCTTAACCACAATGACCTGGAATCTGTGTGGGCGGAAATCAAATTTAAAAACGCTAAGCCGGTACTAATAGGGACTGTTTATAGACCCCCTAATCAGAGTGATTTCTATGGGACTTTGGAAGAATGCTTGGCAGGGACAGACAACGTGGAGAAAATTATAACTGGGGATCTGAACACAGATATTCAACGCAAAGATGCGCCTGTCTTCAGATCCTTCAGCAAGTTTTGTAATCTGCACGGTCTTTCCCAGCTAATAGCGCTACCTACAAGGGTGTGTGATTCCACCCAATCAACCATAGATCTCATTCTCACTTCAGACCGACCTAAAATAAAAAATAGTGGGGTCATGATCTGTGGTCTTAGCGACCACCCGCAAAATAGCTAAACCTCCCACACAGCAGAAGACTGCTATACGGATCCGCCTTCAAGTCGCCCAACCCGCGTTACTGTCACATTCGTTTTGGCTCCGTCTAGAGGATACAGCTCCGCCTCTGAAAATTGTACGGTCAGACAGCTGATCCTGAGCGGACTCGTGTCTGATTCGCATACGCGGACGCGACAAACCAAACCGGCCTACGCGCGCTGAGCCGACCAATGTCTGCACCCGCAGACGTGGACGCGCCTACTAGCGTGTACACGCATGAGCCAAGATCTCTGGACTTTCTTTGCTGGAACACGAACGTAAGTATAGATTTATTGATTTATTGCTACATTCGCAGTAAAGATCAGCCTTTGTGTTTCCATCATCATTTATGTATGATTGTAATGACGTTGTTTGATATTAGGACTAGCAGTAAAACTTTATATTCTGTAAAAAAAGGCTATTTTATTTCCAGCGCCGCCTCCCAGAATGCTTTGCATGGGGACGTGCGTCTGACATCACGTATACAGAAAATTCAAAATGGCTGCACGCGGTAGGTGAGGCCCGAGCAAAGAAAAGTGGAAAAGAGTGTTATTCGTCAAAAAACCCACACAACGACGGTCATTTTTTCGCCGTGCTATTGTAAAATTGTCTTTTATCTGTGTTTTGTGTTCCGGGAGACCCCGACTCCAGAATGTGAAAGTTTCCCGCGTGAAGCCGGTGAGTAAAAAGTTCAATACAGTTAACTTAGGCCATCTTTTGTTAGACGCTGTGAATGTGTGTAGGTTACATGCTACGATATTCCACATATTTCCAACTGCTTGAAACGAAAGCGTATTACTTTATTGTCAGTGTTGTGTAGGCCCAGGTCGCTAACGTTACTGCGTTAGTCAACAACGTAACGTTAACGGAGTGGAAACAGCCGTTCTTTGCCATTAATATGAGTGTGTATTATTTCTTTCTTTGTTTGTTGTTTTTGTTTACATTAAAAAAAAAAGGTATGTCTATGAGTTTTTTGGCATAGTTAATTGTAGAAAAAAATATAAAATGAGGTGACGTGAGTGGGAAAAATTGCTGCACATATTAAGGATCCTTTTTCTTGATCTATATTTTTGTTATTTGCTGATGTATATATTTTATATGCTGTTTTTTATTTAATTAATTTATTAGAGACTATTTTATGCTTTATTTACCTTTTTTTATTATTATTATTTTATTTACTATTATTATTATTATTTCCACATGTAAGCATAAATAATTGATCATATTAGTACATTGTTTGATTGCTTTGCTTAATGCATTCCATAATTTAATTCCACATACTGATATACCGAAGGTCTTAAGTGTTGTACGTGCGTACAAATGTTTTAAATTACATTCCTCTCTAAGATTATTTTTCTCCTCTTTTTTTGAGAAGAATTGTTGTATATTCTTGGGTAGCAGGTTATAGTTTGCTTTGTTTATAATTTTAGCTGTTTGCAAATTCACTATGTCGTGGAATTTCAGTATCTTTGATTCAATAAATAAAGGATTTATAAAAACACCGACAGAATTGAAAGGGCCGCTTTAAATGAGGAGCAGCATGAGCCAAACTGGCCAAGATTTGACGTTTCTGTTGTCCGAACTTGTGGTATGCAAATTCATAATCTTCTTGTTTAAAAATAACGTCATAGTTGCTTCTCTTTATGCTTGGAATAACCTATTGTGTCTATGTTCTGACCAGGTCTCTTGTAAGAGAGAGACCTGATTTATCATCATCAATAATAATAATATTCTGTTCAGCTCTACAGCTAATTTGAAACTCATGTTCATTTTAACATATTCAATTTTAGACAACTACAAAGACGCATTAAAAATAATGCAACAATATGGAAAGGGCTGCAACACCTCAGACCTGCAATCTGAGGCAGAGAACGAGGAGCTGCCAGAAAAAAGGAACAGGAAGCCAGTGTAAGTGTGTTCCGTCTTGTTTTTGTCATGTTTCTACAGTAATAGGAAGGTTATTTCCGGTAGCATTCAAAAATAGACCAGAGATGCTTGTACTATATGTATATTTGGCAATTTTGGTATTGCAATAATCCTAATGATATGGTTACCCAACAGCCATCGTCTCGGGGACTCAGATGATAGCGAAGAAGACCCGGGAAATAGTGACCTCACATCTTTGGGGTTGGCAAGCCAATTGCACAGGCAGAGTAAGGAATAATCTCTTAACATCGAAAACAACAAAACCACCACATTAATATTAAAGATATGGTTAACATTCTTAGTGCTAAAGATATTCCCCTCTCCTTGTATCCCTTCTCCCAGCTCCACCGTCTCGTCGAGTGCCAGCAAGAGTCATGAGTACTTGTCAACTCTACTCCTCAACTAGAGATAACTTTCTAGGTAAAGACTGATCTCCAAAATAATATCTCAGCATCCACTAACCATGGTTAACAGATCTCAACCATTTAATACCAATTTATCTCCCTTAGCACCTCACCATGGGGAAGGACGCATTCATAAGCCTTCACCAGCACCTGCATTAAACATGCAGAGAGTTACACAAGGTAGGGACTGATCTCTGAAATATTAGTGTATAGATAGGCCCCTTGGGTATTACCAGTCATGGTTAACTGATGGCTCTCTCACAATGCCCACCTCACTAGGAACGGCAGTCCCTCCTCGACTCCCTCCACCCCCCTCACCAGCAGCCCTCAACATGTGGCAGACAGAGGAGCCTGGATCCAGCCTGGCCTACAGGCCAACATGGCGAGGGGAAAGAATGGCCGACAACATTTCCTGCTCTGGTGAGCAATAACTGACAAATACCGGATGGTCATTCTGTGCCACCAATTTTGGAAAAAATTAAAATTCACAAGAAATCACATATTTTCTTCAAACTTTGTCAATAACTTTTGTCTTAACTAAGGTCAATAGCTAATGTCAGGATTATGAGTAATGAGGATAAACACTGAAACATGTTAATTTTATACTGCTGTTTGTCAACAGCGCCTGAGGTAATCCACATCCTTAGCCTGCTGGAAACTATTAAGCACAACCAAGACCAGCTGATTGCGAAGGTAAACTTCTTAAGCCTTGAATAGGTCAATAATTCATAATGACATTGATTTTGATTCATTATTATTTTTTAAAGAAAGAAACAGCCTACATGGCAGCTTTGTGTGATTAGAGTAAACATTGCTACATTTTCTTGTTACATTTCACCTGTTTGCTCTTTAAATACCACTTTTAATGTTTTTTATTTATTTCGATCATATTTTTTAAAAATGTGCCCTGGGGCCGTTAAAAAATGACCTGCAGGCCGCAAATGGCCCCCGGGCCGCACTTTGGACACCCCTGGCCTACACGAATACAAACATAGAATGATAGTACAAATATAATAAGAAAACAATGTCAACCTCCCAAAGTTGGGTTATGGATATTTATTTATGCCCCCCACCCCCAAACCCCCGCCGCCGTCATCCAACAGAGCCAAACAAGTACTCTGATCAAGGAACCAAATAACGATATTGTTTAAACATTTTGGATGTCTTGCACACCTATACCCTGATCACAAATTCATAGTTTACGCACCTTATTTTAAATGTAATCTCCTTAATACCTATCACATATTTTGTATTGTGTAAGCATACTTGGCTTTGGATGCTTCCTACCATAAACATAAACGTATCTGTCTTGTAATCTTGTTTGATTACAGGTGCTGTGAGTAAAAATGTGTTGACAAGGTCAGCCACGGACGCTGAGGTCACCAAACACGCCATCAGGTGGTTCAACTTGGCGGGGGATCGGGCAACGAGGAGACGAGTCCCGCTTCCACCTCCTCAGGAGGAATAGAGATGTATATGTATAAATAAACAACCTTTTATTGGACTTCTTGTCATTCACCAGTTATTCATTTTCTGATATGTTAGCTGTGCATGGAGCAGCGTTTCCTTGAAGTTGTAGCCTAATAGATTAAATATGTATATTTACTTTTTAAATATATATTATATATATTTACTTTATAGAGTGAATTGACCATTTTCTGTTTCTGCCTATTGACAATATTGTTAGTTTAAAAATACAAGGCAATGCATATGTAAGCCTATATTGCTGTAGTAGGGCTTAGTGAATTTTTTAGTTTCCTATTTTGTCCTACAGCAAGAACAGAAGGGATTTTGAAAATAAGATAAAGGGGTCCAAAACGGCCAGATGAGCCAGGGTTTTTATGAGTCCGTTGCTGGTCCGCGGCGGGAGGTTAGGCTTTGATCTTGGGTGCGGAGCGGATGCAGCGCGCCGTCACGGCGCACCCGCCGTCACGGCGCACCCGCCGTCACGCCGCACCCGCCGTCACGGCGCACCCGCCGCTGCGCACCCGCCGCTGCGCACCCGCCGCTGCGCACCCGCCGCTGCGCACCCGCCGCTGCGCACCCGCCGCTGCGCACCCGCCGCTGCGCACCCGCCGCTGCGCACCCGCCGCGGAAATAAGGCTTTGATCATGGGTGCGGAGCGCATTCAGCGCGCCGCCACGGCGGATCCGCTACCTGCCGCCGTGGCGGATACGTTCCTGAGTGCAAATGGACGACGATGCTGGTCCGTTTCGCGGTTCCGTTCCGGAAAGCGCGATACCTGCGCGGGGGATCCGCCGCGGAGTGTTTTTGCTGTGTGGGCTAAAGCCAATGGCCACATAACAGCCCAATCCAGATCCCTCAAAAAATACTCCAATGACAATTTCAATTTAAAATTAGATGAGTGGGACTGGTCCCCTGTGCTCGCGAGCAACATGGTCGATGTTGCTTGGGATCGCTTCAAAACGGCGTTCCTAAAGATACTAAATGACATGGCTCCCGTGAAAACAGTCAGGATCAAAGCCCGCTCGGAACCATGGATGAATCCGGACCTATTAGCTGCCATAAAAGACAGAGACAGGAAATTCTCTGAATACCAAAAATGTAAAACAGAAGTAGATAAACAACCCAATAATATCAACCTCAAATTACTACTTTCAACTCTCAAAAAGCAATGCAATAAATTAAGAAATAAGTCAACCAACCTGACTAAATCCTTAAAAAAAAATTACATTAACGACAAAATAGAGGAAAACACAAATAAGCCACGTGAGCTCTGGAAAATTCTCAACAACCAGCTTCCTGGTTGCAGCCAGAAACTTAAAACAAGACTCACCAACATCAGCATCAAGGAGGGTGACTCCCTCATTACAGACAAAATGGAGGTAGCTAGCAGACTTAACATCTTTTTCACCAGCATAGCCGCAACTCTTGTCAACAAGCTGTCCCACCACTCTGGTTGCTTTGGTGTAGAACACATTAAAGCCTTCTACAGAAAGCTAGGAGTATCCAACGATGATTTCAAATTGGAAATGGTCACAGCTGATGAGGTGTTTAAAAAATTGAGCGCGCTCCACCCTAACAAGGCCACCCGCCTTGATAATATTCCCTCCAGATTCCTCAGGGACTCTGCCTCCATCATTGCCCCGATCATCACGCACATAATAAACCTATCAATTACACAAGGCCAAGTACCAAAGGATTTTAAGATAGCAAGAGTAACTCCCCTCTTTAAAAAAGGAAGCAAATTGGAACCTGGCAACTACCAACCTGTTTCTATTCTCAGTTCCGTTTCGAAAGTAATGGAGAAAATAGTTTATGAACAGGTCGATAGTTACCTTGCCACTAATAAACTCATGTACAAATTCCAATCCGGCTTCAGAACTAACCACTCCACTGACACATGCCTTCTCTATCTGACCGACCACATCAAACATGAGGTGGACGCGGGCAAATACTGCGGCATGGTCATGCTGGACCTTCAGAAGGCCTTTGACACCGTTAACCACGCTATACTGTTGGATAAGCTCAGAGCAATCGGATTTAACAAAACCTCATGGAGCTGGATGCAATCTTACTTGGAGGGGAGGGAGCAAGCAGGTGGTAGAGGTGAACGGCACCGTGTCCCCCCCCCCCTCTCAGTGAGCTGTGGAGTCCCCCAAGGCAGTATATTGGGACCTTTACTGTTCCTAATATACATAAACGACATGTCATCGGCATGCGACTGTGAATTGTTTTTGTTTGCGGATGACTCTGCTCTGCTGGTATACGGCAAGGACAAGTCACAGGTGGAGAAAATCCTCAGTGCTGAGCTCTGTAGAACTTGCACCTGGCTCGCTGACAACAAGCTATCCATACACTTGGGTAAAACAGAATCCATCCTGTTTGGGTCCCACATCAACCTTAAGAAAGTCAATGACTTCACCATAAAAGTGGGTGACATTGTTATCACCAGGAAAGATGAGATCACCTACCTAGGTTCCATTCTAGAGGCTAACCTTTCCTGTGATAAAATGGCAACCAAGGTAATCAAAAAGGTTAACCAACGAACGAGATTACTCTACAGAATCTCCTCTCTGGTCAACAAAAGCACCTTGAGGATTCTGGCGGGAACTCTCGTTCAACCCTTTTTCGATTACGCATGCACCTCCTGGTACCCCAGCACCTCCAAAACCCTCAAATCTAAACTCCAAACATCTCAGAACAAGCTAGTCAGGTTACTTCTAGACCTCCACCCCAGATCCCACCTCACTCCTACCCACTTCTCTAAAGTGGGCTGGCTCAAGGTGGAGGACAGAGTTAAACAACTTGCACTGAGCCTAGTCTATAAAATCCGCTACACCTCCCTGATACCGAAGTACATGTCAAACTACTTCCTTGACGTAAATGACCGCCATAACCACAACACCAGGGGGAGCTCCACTAACCACGTTAAACCCAGATTCCGAACTAACAAAGGTCTTAACTCATTCTCTTTCTATGCCACATCAATGTGGAATGCGCTCCCAACAGGTATAAAAGAAAGGGCATCTCTATCCTCCTTCAAAACCGCAATAAAAGTTCACCTCCAGGCAGCTACAACCCTAAACTAACACCCTCCCCGGATTGCTAATAATCAAATGTAAACAATCAAATGCAGATACTTTTTCTTATGCCTTCTGATCTCTCTCTCTCTCTCTCTCTCTCTCTCTCTCTCTCTCTCTCTCTCTCTCTCTCTCTCTCTCTCTCTCTCTCTCTCTCTCTCTCTCTCTCTCTCTCTCTCTCTCTCTCTCTATGTCCACTACTCGATGTCCATATCCTACCCCCCCCCCCTCCACACCCCTGATTCTAAATAATGTAAATAATTCAATGTGATTATCTTGTGTGATGACTGTATTATGATGATAGTATATATGATAGTATATATCTGTATCATGAATCAATTTAAGTGGACCCTGACTTAAACAAGTTGAAAAACTTATTCGGGTGTTACCATTTAGTGGTCAATTGTACGGAATATGTACTTCACTGTGCAACCTACTAATAAAAGTCTCAATCAATCAATCAATGCCTTCTCCATATCCACAAAGCACATGTAGACTGGATTACTCCCAGGCCTTGTCCAGGAGTCCCGCAAGAGTAAAGAGCTGGTCAGTTGTTCCCCGACTAGGACGGAATCCACATTGCTCCTCTTGAATCTGAGGTTCGACTATCGGCCGGACCCTCCTTACCAGTACCTTGGCATAAACTTTCCCAGGGAGGCTGAGTAGTGTGATACCCCTGTAATTAACACACATCCTCTGGTCCCCCTTTTTTAATAGGGGAACCACCACCCCAGTCTGCCACTCCCTCGGCACTGTACCAGACTTCCATGCAATGTTGAAAAGGCGTATCAACCAAGACAGCCCCTCAATACCCAGAGCCTTCAGCATTTCTGGGCGAATCTCGTCAACCCCCGGAGCTTTGCCACTGTGGAGTTGTCTAACTACCTCAGTGACTTCACTCCGAGAGATCGACGTCCATCCCCCATCATCCATGTCATCCTGTCAGGGAGGGTGTGTCTGATGTAGTTGGATTCAGGAGTTCCTCAAAGTGCTCTTTCCAACGCCTTACGACTTCCTCACTTGAAGTCAGCAGAGTCCCATCCTTGCTGTACACAGCTTGGATGGTTCCCTGCTTCCCCCTCCTGAGGTGCGGTATGGTCTTCCAGAACAGCTTTGGTGCCGCCCGATAGTCCTTCCCTATGGATTCCCCGAACTGCTCCCACACCCTCTGCTTAGCCTCGTCCACAGTCACGGCCGCTGCCCTTCGGGCCTGTTGGTACCTTGCAACTACCTCCGGAGTCCCCTGGGATAACATACTGGACTCCATCTTCAGTCGGACGGCTTCCCCGACCACCGCTGTCCACCAGGGTGTTCGAGGGTTACCGCCCCTAAGACCTTCTGGCCACAGCTCGCAGCTGCAGCTTTAGCAATAGAGGCTTTGAACATTGCCCATTCCTGTTCAATGTCCCTAACCTCCACAGGGATGGCAGAGCAGTCCCGTCGGAGGTGGGAGTTGAAGTCCCTCCGGACAGAGAACTCCTCCAAACGTTCCCAGTTTACCCTCACTACACGTTTGGGTTTGCCAGGTCTGTCCAGAGGTTCCCCCGTCATCTGACCCAACTCACCACCAGATGTTGATCAGTTGACAGTTCAGCCCCTCTCTTCACCCGAGTGTCCAAAACATATTACCTCAGATCAGCTGATGCGATTACAAAATCGATCATTGATCTTTGGCCTAGGGTGCTCTGGTACCAGGTTCACCTATGAGCATCCTTATGCTTGAACATGGTGTTTGTTATCACAAGTCCATGACTAGCACAGAAGTCAAATAACAATCCACCACTCAGATTCAGATCAGGGAGACCGTCCCTCCCAATCACGCCAGTCCAAGTATCACTGTCATTGCCCACATGCGCGTTGAAGTCCCCCAGCAAGACTATGGAATCCCCTGTCGCCGCCCCATACAGGACCCCATGCAAGGTATCCAAGAAGGCCGAATACTCTGAACTCTTGTTTGGTGCATACGCACAAACAACAGTCAGGGTTTTCCCCCCTCCAACCCTAAGGCGAAGGGAGGCGACCCTCTTGTCCACTGGGGTGAACTCCAACGTACAGGCACTCAGCCGGGGACTTGTGAGTATCCCCACACCCGCCTGGGCCCTCACACCCTGAGCAACTCCGGAAGTGAACAAGATCCATCCCTTGTCCAGGAGTGTGGTTTCAGAGACCCACCAGATCCAAACGGTAGCGCTCCACCTCCTGCACCAGCTCAGGCTCCTTTCCCACCAGCGTAGAGACGTTCCATGTCCCAAAAGTCAGCCTCTGCTGCCCCGAATTGGTCCGTTTGGAGCCTCCGCTTTCACTGCCATCCAATTGGCAGCGCACCCGGACTGATGCAAAGTGGAAAAGTGTTCAGTGGTCTGACGAGTCCACATTTCAAAATGTTTTTGGAAACTGTGGCCAACCGGACTTCCCCGTAGACAGCAAGAACTTGACTCAGTAAAACAAATACCGTGAGTATGGCTCCCTGCTCTTTGTGCACCGTTCTCATGGATAGGTTGGCTCTGCTAGAGGGCCGTGTCCGCCAGTTAGAGCAGAGTAATTTCGTAACTTTAGACGTTGTGGACACATCTGCTAGCGTTAGCTGTATCGAGCTAACTCGGCCAGTTTATAGCAGCCCTAAGCGGCCTATAAGCAACGGTGAACCGGTTTAGACGCATAATAGATTTAGCCCTTTCGCTAGTCCTACACCCCAGTCTATCGGGCACCACACTTTAGTCATCGGGGACTCCATCACCCAAAACATAAAGCTTAGCAAACCAGCCACAATTAAGTGGCTGACATTGAAGCTAATCTTAGGGAGCTAACTCGCAACAGGCCTAGTAAACACGTACGACCGGCTAATCGCACCACTAGTTATGCAAACATAGTTGTACACTTTGGCTCCAATGACACTAGGATGAGACAGTCAGAGATTACAAAGAGAAACATAGCTAGGACTTGTAATCTTGCTAGAAAGATGTCCAGGCATTGAGTAATTGTCTCTGGCCCCCTGCCTGTGAGAGGCAATGATGAGAGGTATAGCAGATTAGTCTCGCTTAACAAGTGGCTGGCTAGTTTTTGTAGACATCAGGGACTAACGTTTATTGATAATTGGCCCTCTTTCTGGGGCAAACTGGGCCTGCTGATGAGGGACGGCCTTCACCCTAACCAGGAAGGCGCCATCATCCTGCCTAGGAACATAGATTATTGTTTGAGTCACACTTGACTAACTACACTAGAGCAAGCCCGGTCACAGGCAATTACAGTGTCTGTTAGTCCGGGTGAAGAGTCAGTTAAGCTAGAACTAGCCAGCGCCAGGCTGGAAAATCCCTGCACACATAGCATTTCTCCTAGAATAATACACAACTCACATAATGTTTTTTCTGCAGTGACTGTGCCAGAGGTGGACATGCATTCTACTGAGGTGGCAAATGATGATGCGTTCAGTGTATCGCAGCACCAAGCAAACAATCTTAAACCTTATAAAATTCGAAGTTCTGACTCATTATCAACAAGCTAACAATAGCTATAATAACTGCTTTAGCAGCCGCAACATTAATGCTGCCACAGCGATGAGTCTTGCTGGCCTACTTACTGCCTTTGGTAATGGCACCATTCCCAAATTATGTGGGCTCTATTGATAACCTCACTAACAACTTTAACGACGCCCTGCGCGAAACCATTGATAGTATAGCACAGCTAAAGCTAAAAAGGGCACCTAAAAGGCATACCCCATGGTTTACAGAATAAACTAGAGTTCTTAAATTATCATGTAGAAAGCTGGAACGCAAATGGCGCGTGACTAAACTTGAGTTTTTCCATCAAGCATAGAGTGATATTATAATAATTTATAAACGCATGCTTACCTTAGCTAAAGCTAAATACTACTCAAATCCAGTGACGTGCGGTGAGGTTCATGGCTGGTGAGGCACTGACTTCATCGCAGTCAGATTTACAAACATATGAACCCTAAAGAGTATCTTATTCACCATTTGATTGGCAGCAGTTAATGGGTTATGTTTAAAAGCTCATACCAGCATTCTTCCCTGCTTGGCACTCAGCATCAAGGGTTGGAATTGGGGGTTAAATCACCAAAAATGATTCCCGGGCGCGTCGCCGCTGCTGCCCACTGCTCCCCTCACCTCCCAGGGGATGGGTCAAATGCAGAGGACACATTTCACCACACCTAGTGTGTGTGTGACATTCATTGGTACTTTAACTTAACTTTAACTTTACACATACAAACTGTCAGAGGTGTGGACTCGAGTCACATGACTTGGACTCGAGTCAGACTCGAGTCATGAATTTGATGACTTTAGACTCGACTTGACAAAATGTAAAGAGACTTGCAACTCGACTTAGACTTTAACATCAATGACTTGTGATTTCACTTGGACTTGAGGCTTTTGACTTGACATGACTTGCTACTTTCCCCAAACCCCAAAGCTTAAAAAGTTATTTGGGAGCGCTCCGTATCTTTCATTGTCTACGTCTGTGTCTATAAGCGTGTGTGCTGCTTGTCAGCTGGTGTGCTGTCAGTACAATAGCCAATCAAATTAGATCTACGTTGTTTTCATCACACAACTCTCATCCAATCAAATTGCAGGACAACCACCGAACATGAGTTGTCAAACAACGCGGAAGTGAGAAACAATTATGCCAAAGTTGGTTTCGTTCGGGTATAAAAACTACGACTTGGTCAACAAAAAACTAATTGCCGTATGCAAATCACGCAGTTCGAATATTACAGACGGAGACGCAACAACTTCCAACTTCGTTCGACATTTGAAGTTGCACAAAGAAGGGTAAGTTTTGAATGTAAGATAACGTTTATTGGCTAAGTAACATGACTTTTATTTGCTGTGTAGTTAAATCAGTGAGGCTGTAAACTCACTGCTAACGTTATAACCATAGACATCTTATAAGGGTACGCAGCATCGCGCGCTACTACCTATTGGCACAGACGAGACGCGGCACCGCCATCTTGGAGTGGTGATCCGCTCCACTCAGTGCAATTCATTTGGCAGGAGCAATGAACTGTCAGCGAATTTAATTCATTTTACCTCACTGAATACCACTGATTTTCACGCGGTTTTTTTTGTCAAACGTGTAGCTATGATAACGGACACATGCTTTGGCGTTTTTATTATTTATAGTTTGCTTAACAGTAATATAATATTCTTATACGCTATAAATGACCAGACGTCCGAGATCAAAACTGGGAATATAATCCCAGAGAAGGGGGAAAAAAACGGTCAGCTATTTTTAAGTTGAAGAAACAATATGATTAGGTTATATATACATGCGTATATCCTACATAAACAATGTATGAATACATTAGATATCTATATATCTTAGGGACCTATAGACTGCAGCAGCAGAGAGTTTATTCTGTCTTGACACTTTGTATTGATATTTTCTATTACATTCTTCCCTTAAATGATAATGTTTACAGTGATTGTTTTATATGTATTTTTTATGTATGTCGCTTTGGATAAAAGCATCTGCCAAATACTTAAACATAAACATATATAAACACCGGAAAGTCTTTATATCAGCTAAAACCACCAATCTGTTATACTGTTAGTATTTGAATATTGTTACTTGAAGACTTATTCCTGGTTACAATTATACTGTTAAGAAAGTATTGTCTTATATTTTGCCTAAAATGAGAATGCATCATAATCAGTGGCGGCTGGTGAATTTTGTTTTAGGTGGGGCTGAAAGTTTGTAAACCAAACCCCTGTAGGGGGGTCATCTCCCCCGGAAGATTTCTTTGTGATTTTCACATACAAATATTGAAGATCTTTGCTCCTTCTCAACTCTGTGGTTATATTATTTTCATAAAATACAACCAATAGTATGTTAATGTTTGTTTTTGCAAATGTGTTTATTCTGTAAAGGAATGAGTTAAATGTTTAAAATTGTTTAAACTATTAAAACGACTGGTTAATAGTGCTATTATGAATTACAATGTCAGCACTATTTTTTTCCCTGCAATTTCAAATGCACTTGTTTTAATAAATAAATACAGCGTTTTAAAAGCATACACAATCTGTGTAAAAATATTAGTCTGTGGTTAAAAGGACTTGAAAGGACTCGAAACTCAAAATGCAGGACTTGGGACTTGACTTGAGACTTTCTAGTCTTGACTTTGGACTTGACTCGGGACTTGCCTGTCTTGACTCGGGACTTGACTCGAGACTTGAGGGCAAAGACTTGAGACTTACTTGTGACTTGCAAAGCAATGACTTGGTCCCACCTCTGCAAACTGTAGCACACAAAAAAGCACATTTAATAAAAAAAACGTTATTATGGTCTAACCTTTATGTAATATATTGGGTTGGAGGCAATAACCAGGCGAGGTGATGAAGTACGTCTCTTTACCGTAGACTTCGGAACAGACTCAACACACTTGACGTCAGGTGCGCAACACCACGTAAATCGTTGGCCAACCAAAAAGTAACCCCAGTACGCTATAGCCAACATTAACCAGGAGATGGCAACAGACAAACAGATCACTCCCCTTTTAGAAATGTACAAGTTACTCAAAAGAAATAAACAACCCAACCAAAAAATGCAGCAGCTCAATAAGAAGCCAAAAAGTGCAAAAACAATAATGTTCGTGTTGGAGGAGTTGTGAATGAATGAAATATGAATCCGTGCTGCAGTCTGCAGGTGTACCTAATGTTGTGGCCCTGTCATTCACAACTCCTCCAACACGAACATTATTGTTTTTGCACTTTTTGGCTTCTTATTAAAAAACTTTTTAAAATAGATTCAATCTTGCACGTGGAAAGTTTAAGTGTGGGCTTTAGTTGATATAACACTCCCGTCAGGGGGTGCATTCTACGGCGGGAGTGCATTCTCTACCACCAGGAGGCGGGATTACTGCGAGCCTCACACAGTGCGTCTTCGCAGCAGTTTTATGATTGCTCAGCACAAGAAATACTTTACACACATACAGTTGTTGACAAAATACACCTTACATTATATACCTCAGCTAACTAAACTATGGAAATGTATAATATAGTTCATATAGCAATACGGTCTCACTGCACAGCAGGCCAGCAGTTAGCCGAGTCCGCAATCCATGTTGAGGCACAACTGAGTGACGTGCCTCAACTGGCTGCTGATCACCGCACCGTCTCTTCTCAGTATTTAAACGGCAAATGTGAAAATTCAGCGATTTTGAATAAAAATAATCTAAAACTGGTGAAGTTAAATGGAAAATAACTTTATAGTATAATCACTGGATACATATAACAATTAAATTTTTTTTTTTTCTTTTTACATTTTTTTTCTTTCCACGATGGCATGTGACCTGAGGTCACCTGCCTTTAGTGACTGCACGTCACTGCTCAAATCTCATCCGCCTCAACAAAAACAATCCTAAATATTTGTTCAGTACAGTAGCATCGCTAACCCAACAAGGGACTCCTCCTAGTAGCTCCACCCACTCGGCAGATGACTTTATGAATTTCTTTATAAGAAAATTTAACTCATTATAGAAAGGAGATTAAAGACAACGCGTCCAGCTACAACTGGGCTTTATTAACACAGATACGAATGTGTATACGACGGATATTGCCCTCCAAAATAGTCTCTCTCTTTTTGATGAAATAACATTAGAGGAACTACTACGGCGTGTAAATGGGACAAAACAAACAACATGTTTACTTTACCCACTTCCTTGGAAACTTATCAAGGAACTGTTTGTAATATTAGTGTCATAGAATTTCTGACCTCTTGACCTATATTTCTTGTCTTTTAAGAATGTCCGCTCATTTTCAATTCTCTTGTATTTTGTGCCATTGAATGGACCAGTTGTGGGACAAAAGTGAATATTAAGTCGTGCCAACCTGTCTACAGAATGTGTTGACTATCTAAAGGATTCGAGTTGTTATGGAACAGATAGGGAAAACAACAAGACATTGACGCATTTAGATAACAAACAATGACGCACAAGAGACATATAAAAAATGGCAGAAGACCGGAACTCTACAGTGATTTTGGCTTGTGTGTGTCTTGTTTACTCCGGAGTAACATGTGGTCTGTCTGCACGGCCAACTTAATTCAACCTGCACTTCTGATAATGGGTAAATAAATTTGTTGTACTAAACTACTTTTGTTGCCCGTTTAAGCTTCGGACAATCCACTACATTAGGACCATCAGTGCTAAATATTATAAACGTATCACTTTCCTCTGGCACTGTTCCCCTAGCATTAAAAAAAGGGGTTATTCATCCTCTGCTCAAAAGACCTAACCTTGATCATGACCTCATGGTAAACTACCGGCCCACCTTTCGTTTATTTCGAAAATCCTCGAAAAAATTGTTGCACAGCAGCTAAATGAACACTTAGCGTCTAACAATCTCTGTGAACCCTTTCAATCCGGTTTCAGGGCAAATCATTCTACGGAGACAGCCCTCGCAAAAATGACTAATGATCTATTGCTAACGATGGATTCTGATGCGTCATCTATAATGCTGCTTCTTGATCTTAGCGCTGCTTTCAATACCGTTGATCAACATATTTTATTAAAGTTAAAGTACCTGTGATTGTCACACACACACTAGGTGTTGCTGAAATTATTCTCTGCATTTGACCCCTCACCCTTGATCACCCCCTGGGAGGTGAGGGGAGCAGTGAGCGGCAGCGGTGGCCGCACCCAGGAATCATTTTTGGTGATTTAACCCCCAATTCAAACCATTGATGCTAAGTGGCTAGCAGGGAGGTAATGGGTCCCATTTTTATAGTATTTGGTATGACTCGGCCGGGGTTTGAACTCACAACCTACCGCTCTCAGGGCTCACACTCTAACCACTAGGCCACTGAGTATTAGAGCGTATCAAAACATGTATTGGTATGTCAGACTTAGCCTTGTCTCGGTTTAACTCCTATCTTACTGACAGGATGCAGTGCGTCTCCCATAACAATGTGACCTCGGAGTATGTTAAGGTCCCCACATCTGCGGTCCCCTCCAAGGTTTCTCATTGTTGTCCCATTGGGTTGAGTTTTTTCCTGCCCTGATGTGAAATCTGAGCCGAGGATGTCATTGTGGCTTGTGCAGCCCTTTGAGAGACTCTTGATTTAGGGCTATGTAAGTAAACATTGATTGATTGAATGTTTTTATTATCACTCCTAAAATCCAAACCTGCATTCTTGTAGGATTCAAATTTCCTGGGGGTAAGAGCCATCACTCTCTGGAGAGTTTGTGATGGACATGTGCACTTTTGAAGCTATCTAAGGGCATATTTCCTTAGTAGAATAATCCTCTAAAGGATTCTGTGACCAAATACAAACACATGTTAGTTCACGATCATATAAGAAAATGGTACATTGTATAATTTACCTCAGCAGCATCGTCATTTTTTTTTTTTAGCAGAACAAATCTGTATGTGGTCTTCATTGAAGGAAAGATGGCAAGCAATAAAACGGTCCCCTCTATACGTAAGTTTTCATGTTTGAAAACACCCTGTTATATATTTTTTAACTTCAACTACGGCTGAACTTGCAGTAACGCTGGTCCTGTGGAATAGTGGCGCCATTATTCCTGTCCAGAGTTGTAAGTAACTTGCAAGAAAGTGGATGTTATCGTGAACCGCATCAGCCATGGCATGTGACCTGCGCTCCTCACATATTTCAGTTACCCACTGTCGGAACTAAAGTTTGGATCTGAGCACATGCATCGACTTGTTCCTGTTCTTCACCCTTGTCATCTGGAATGGTGACACATTCTTGTGCAATTTGTGCTCTCAGGTATTTCTTGCATCTTTCTGATGAGAAAGGGACTCTGGCTTCAATAGCGATAGCGCATAATAATTATTTTGCATGCTGTGATTTAAGAAGCTGTGCCAAAGACCTTATAAAAAAACAGCTTTAATCCTATGTGGGGTTTTTTCTTCAGGCAGTCCCAGTTGCAGATCATCTTGATGTCGTGTGCAACATCAACCCTGACAAAACAAGGTGGTAGTTGTTTACCAAGTGAAATGTTAAAGCTTTCACTTTTCAGGTCAGGATAAGGAGAAAAAAACTTCACAAGAGCTCCTAGAATGGCCAGAGAAAAATCACTCACCACGTCTTTTGGGACAGGTACACCTCCACGAATCCATTCGGTCAGCCAATGTGCGATACCCCACTGGGAGACTGATGTGCTGTGTCAGAACACCCTGATACAGGACAATATGAGCCATTTGTCAGTTTTCCTACAACTGAACCACTTGCATCAAAACATACTGTCTGGTGAGTTTTCTTTATGAAAGTGAGGTGAATTATACCGTGTACCATTTTCTTATATGATCGTGAACTAGCATGTGTTTGTATTCGGTCACAGAATCCTTTAGAGGATAATTCTACTAAGGAAAAATGCCCTTAGATAGCTTCAAAAGTGCACATGACCATCACAAGCTCTCTAAAGAGTGGTGGGGGTTGCTTCCAGGAAATTGGAATCTTACAGGAATGCAGGTTTGGATTTTAGGAGGAAGTGTAAAGACAATGGAAACATCTGGTAGGAAGCCCTCACAAGTAGGAGTAGAGGATAGGGGTCGGAGGTCACTAGACTCAAACCGATCACTGGAAATAGGTTGACTGACCAACCCCAAGGCTAGAACAACAAAGAGTAACTGTCTTCGTGTAAAAGGTATTTAAGGACAGTTGTCCAAGAAGACAGCAGAAGAGTAATTTAGGCCAAATTTTTTTCTCCTGAAAACTGCATCTCCAGTCTGTGGCTCGCTGAAAAAAAAAAAGCTTTTTGTTCGACGATTCCTCGTTGGCGTCTTCTTGGCTCATCACCCATCACACGACCAACAAATGTCTTGTACACATGCATTTTTGTTTGACTCCAGTAGTGACAGAAAAATGTGTCCATCCAATGTCACTAATGCTACCACTGTGAGGTGAACCATATTTTAACAGCTGCAAGGAATAAATACGATATCTGTCACCTAATTCCAAGTCATTCCTTTCTTGTTTTGCTTTGTGCAGTGTGGCAAAATTGCGTAGATGAGTTGGCTCTGGATCTCCAAAGTCCATAAGCGTGTGTGCCTGTGATGCCCTCCAGACATTGGGTTACATCCTGCCCTCGCACAGTTCTATGGAAACCTGCACACGCAAGTCTCCAGACAAAAACGCTTTGAACAGCCAGTGTGCAGCATTTGAACGCCATTGGGCTGTTAATTTCAGGCTATCTGTCACATGTTAAATGGACATGACCGTGACACTCCTTGCAGTAGCCTTTCATGTCAATGTCATTTCAAGACCTTGGCTCTTTTAAAAACAAATGTACAGAAACTTTCACTGCCTTGCAATTGTGCTCATTAATAACATGAGTCCAGGTTCCAGGCTTCAAAATGTTATATTCCCTTTTTTGCTTAGTACTGTTTGTCTTTGATGTGTATTTCTGGTCTTGTCACTTCCTCCCGGGCAGAAGGGCGACACCGCAGTGCGGCTGGATCAAAAGACACGTCGGGACGCTTTGCTGATCAAAAAGTTGCTTTATTACAAGCGAGCATCATTATACAGGACTGCAGTACCTAGAGGAGGTCAAGTCCAAAAAAATTAGGCACTCCTAACTTGGAGGAGCCGAACCACTGTCTTATATTCCTTCTTTCTCTGTCTGGGGTGTGTTAATTTGGGAGAGTACAACCTGACCATGTAAGGCGATGTTCGTGTGTAAGTGACTGGGAAGACAAGATGTATACCATAACTTGTAGGTTACCGTTAAGATAAACATAGACTGGTAGAGCTATAATTTTTGCATTCCGAAGCCTGGTTTTAATACTTCTTCTCGTGTCCACATTGTCCACATGCGGATATCCAAATAAGGCTCCTTATTGTATTATGGGCTCAAACACTATTTACTTAAACCTGGTGGTTCGCTTTCTCCAAGTTGACTATAAACATTCACCATATGTAGAACATAATATGAGTTAATTAATTCACTTCATCTTTGTATTCAACCTTTTCTGAAATGTATCGGACCCATTTTCAAAAGGAACATCAAGATGAAAGGCTTGATGATTTGGTCCGTCAGAAGAAGAAGCTGAAGAATCTGTGTCATCAGTAGTCGCAGGATCATTTGTGTGATGACTAAAGCCTATTGCTGACAAAATGTTGTGTCTGTTTAATTTAAGAAAAGTATACAGGGCCTTCGCAGCGATGCATTATTCCAACTGCTCACTAAGCACTGTCCGTATACTGGAATGTTGCCATTTTGGAGTATGGCCTCTTGATGTGCAGAGAACTGAAAAGACGAAATCCCTGTCTCCTGCTGATCTTAGGGGCATCTCGTTTTAAGAAGAAATACTGCATTTTCCAGACCATAGGGCGCACCGGATTATAAATCGCACTGCCGATGAGCTAGTCTAGTCAAGTCTATTTTCATACAAAAGGCGCACCGGATTATAAGGCGCATTAAAAGGCTCATATTATTATAATTTTTTTATAAATTGAAAACACTTCCTTGTGGTCTACATAACATGTGATGGTGGTTCTTTGGTCAAAATGTTGCATAGATTATGTTTTACAGATCATCTTTAAGCCACTTTCTGACAGTCGCTTCAGGATGCGCCGTTTTGTGATCTGTCTTATTTACGTGGCTCACCTTCGGCAGCGTCTTTTCTTCGACATCTTTATTGTAGCGGTGTAGCGTGCAAGGACGGGAGTGGAAGATGTGTCAAAAGATAGAGCTAAGTGTTTTAATGACATTAGGGGTTTACTTAAATCTATAACGGAGCAGCAGCTCCTCATCCGCCGGAAATGTGTCCCGTGATACTCTAATAACTAAGGTTCCTTGGGTGAAAACTCACTATACCAGTATGTTTTAGCGCTTTCATGGTGAGTTTACTGACAGATATAAGTAAGAACTTTACACTACTTTATTTTAGAAATGGCAACAGCGGAGGATGAATGTCCCATAACAAGAAGATAGAGAAAAAGAAGAAGCTTATCGACTACGGTGTCGGAATGGACTACAAAGGCGGACGCGCGCAAATTTTCAGGACTGATGCAGATCCCAAAAACAGATCAGCAGGTACCAGAAGGTAAGAAAAGTTGCTTTTGCATAACATTGCGAAACAAAACGCCAGATAATATGTCTTACCATGTACACACATCATAATAATACTCGTAGGTTGAAGCACAGTACAATCCATAAAGCGGTGCGGCTTCATAGCTTACCAAAGTCATATTAAAACATTTTGATAGATTTTTGAGTGCCTTGTGTAATGTTCTATATTTTCAATGGAACGTATAACATTTTGGTGTTGTTTACTTGAGTCATATTGCAGTCTACACATATCTCTTATGTGTGACTGCCAACTACTGGTCACACTTATCATTACACCATGTACCAAATAAAATAGCTTTGAGATCGGTAAGCACAACCAAAATTATTCCGTACATTAGGCGCAAAGGGTTACAAGGCGCACTTTCGAGTTTTGAGAAATTGAAAGAATTATAAGTGCGCCTTATAGTCGTAAAAATACGGTACATACAATTAGCATTAATTACTTTATTTCTGCAATATTTTTTACGACCAATTAAAGTGCTCGACCCAACATGGGGCCTTGATCAAATCATTAGAAAGGTGATATAGGTATCTGCAAACCTTACAGTAAATGCAAATGCAATGCAAGTTGGAAAACACTTACATACTACACAGTGTTTCCCACACATTCATTTATTTGTGGCGGCCCGCCACGAAAGAATTAAGGCCGCAACAAATTTTTTTAATTTTTTTGTCCTGTCCAGCTTCTCAGGCAAATCATATAGTTGATGTAGATGCCCATGGCGGCTGTTCAGATTTACTTTACAAAAGAGAAGTGCAGGATCAAAATTTTTGGAGCTCTTTGTTCAGTGGATCAGATGTTTGATGAAGCTTTGTGTCTATCTACCACCACTACTGTTTTCTGTTTATTTGTTACTGACTGTGGCAGGACACCTCTGCCTCTGTTTCACTTTATGTTGCTGGTAAATACAACTCAGTAACAAGCAGAGAAAGAATAATCAACCATGGATGACAAAAGGATTAAAAAATGCTTGTAAGAAGAAGAATACACTATATAGAGAATTTATAGCACAAAGAACTATAGAGGCAGAAATTAAGTACAAAAAGTATAAAAACAAGTTAACAGACATACTACGATCATGTAGAAAAGAATATTACAGTGAATTATTGGACAGGAACAAAAATAATATGAGAGCAACATGGGGCATCCTCAATAGCATTATAAAAAATGGAACTAAGAGGGACTACCCTCAATACTTCTTAGATGAAAATAAAAAAAATGACAACATAAAGGAAGTAGTTGAAAGCTTCAATAATTATTTTGTAAATATTGGACCAAAATTGGAAGAAAGGATTCCAGACCCAGTTCCAATTGAGGACTATAATGATACCATAGAGCGAAATCCCAACTCCATGTTCCTCAGTAATGTGACACAGGAGGAAATAGTTACAATCGTGAAAAAATTTAAATCTATGACTTCAACTGATTGTAACGGAATTGATATGGAAACGATAAAAAAGGTTATTGAAGAGATCTCAGGACCATTAATGTATATTAGTAACCTATCATTTCAAACAGGTACATTTCCAAACAAAATGAAAATAGCTAAAGTTGCACCAATTTATAAGACTGGAGATAAACATCAATTTACAAATTATAGACCTGTTTCTCTACTTCCACAATTTTCTAAAATCATTGAAAAACTGTTTAATAACAGATTAGAAAGTTTCATAAATAAAAATAGAATACTCGAAGAGAACCAATATGGATACAGAGCTAATGTTTCAACTTCAATGGCTTTAATTGAAATTACAGAAGAAATTACCAATGCAATAGATAGTAAAAAATGTGCAGCAGCGGTTTTTATGGATCTAACTAAAGCATTTGACACAATTAATCACAATATTTTAATCAAAAAACTAGAACGATATGGCATCAGAGGGTTAGTCTTAAACTGGATAAGAAGTTATCTAACGAACAGGAAACAATACGTGAAGCTAGGCGAACACACGTCTACAACGCTAAATATATCCTGTGGTGTACCTCAGGGATCAATACTAGGACCTAAATTATTCAATCTCTATATAAATGACATTTGTAAAGTTACAAAAGATTTAAAGTTAGTATTATTTGCGGATGATACAACAGCGTTTTGTTCAGGAGAGAACACACAGGAGATAATACAAATAATAACAGAAGAAATTAACAAATTAAAAAGATGGTTTGACAAAAACAGACTATCGTTGAATCTTAGTAAAACTAAAATAATGCTATTTGGTAACAGTAGAAGAGAAAGTCAAACACAAATACAAATAGACGGAATAGAAATTGAAAGAGTAAACGAAACCAAATTACTAGGTATAATGATTGATGATAAATTGAACTGGAAATCTCACGTAAAAAATATACAACATAAAGTTGCAAGAAACACGTCAATAATGAATAAAGCAAAACATGTTCTAGACCAAAAATCCCTTCATATTCTCTACTGCTCACTGGTGTTACCATATCTGAGCTACTGTGTAGAAATATGGGGAAATAATTACAAAAGTACACTTCATTCATTAACGGTGTTACAAAAAAGATCAGTTAGAATAATACATAATGTTGGATATAGAGAACATACAAACCCTTTATTTATTGAATCAAAAATACTGAAATTCCACGACATAGTGAATTTGCAAACAGCTAAAATTATGCACAAAGCAAACTATAACCTGCTACCCAAGAATATACAACAATTCTTCTCAAAAAAAGAGGAGAAATATAATCTTAGAGAAAAACGTAATTTAAAACATTTGTTTGCACGTACAACACTTAAGACCTTCCGTATATCAATATGTGGAATTCAATTATGGAATGGATTAAGCAAAGCAATCAAACAATGTACTAATATGATACACTTCAAGAAACTCTTCAAACTTAAAGTGTTTACAAAGTACAATGAAGAAGAACCATGACAAACATTCTCAATTTATTTCATCCATCCATTCATTCAATCTTAAAGTAATCTTACTTATCTCATCATATGAAATATGACTTACTTCACCAATTATTATTATTAAATTCTTACTATTATTTATTTATTTATTTTTATTGTAATTACTTATGGAGTTTATTGTGAAAAAATTGTGAACAGGAAGTGAACAAAAAGTTTTGCAACTGTTATGTAAAGAAAAGGGGTAGGATTAAATAAGCTCTGCTTCTTCCTACTCCTTTTCGAACATGTTGAAAAGAAACTGGAAATTGTGATGTATCATGTTGTATGCTTGCATGTTCGAAATAAACTCAAACTCAAACTCAAACTCAAACTCAAAATAATATGGTTGTAGTAGTAGGCTAAAGTTAAATTATTTAGTATGCACTAATTAAAGGGGCAGAGCTTCAAGAGACATTTTAGCTTTTATATTTTAATAAGATGTATTTTTTGTAAGAACCACAATTGATAAATATATTTCAGTGAATAACTTATTGTTCAAATCTGTATATAAATATGTACATAAAGTGTTGTAATTATATTGTAAAATGGATGGATGGATGGACGTTTAAAGCAAAACTGTTATTATTAATTAGTAAGTATACATTTTTTTAGAGAAAATCATATCATTGTAGTAAATTATGCAAATTATTCGATGATGTCATGGTGACCACGCCCTTGGCCACGCCCCCACCGCCACAGGTATCTTGGCAGTTTATGGGAAACACTGCTACATTACATGCATAACCCATTTTAATTCCTTTGCAAATTAACTTGTATTTAAGTCTGTTGAGTTCATTTGTAATCTCCATTTATAAAATAAAAAAACCATGACCAAAAGATACACAGACCATATTGTATATTTGAGCAGAGATAAGCGGCTGGATAGGTGGATTCACTATTATTACATCACCCTGACATACTCCATCCCCAAAACTGAGTGTCTAAAAATACAATTATTTTTGTTATATATATATATATATATATATATATATATATATATATATATATATATATATATATATATATATATATATATATATATATATATATATATATATTTTGCATTCTATTTAAGTTACTTTATTGAGTTTACAACCCCCTGGCGCTGATTTGTACTGTTTTTGTACTTATTTTGATTATTATTATTTCTCGATTGGTGGCACAGGGGTTAGTGCATGTGCCTCACAATACGAAGGTTCTGAGTAGTCCTGAGTTCAATCCCGGGCTCGGGATCTTTCTGTGTGGAGTTTGCATGTTCTCCCCGTGACTGCGTGGGTTCCCTCCGGGTACTCCGGCTTCCTCTCACCTCCAAACACATGCACCTGGGGATAGGTTGATTGGCAATACTAAATTGGCCCCAGTGTGTGAATGTGAGTGTGAATGTTGTCTGTCTATCCGTGTTGGCCCTGTGATGAGGAGGCGACTTGTCCAGGGTGTACTCCGCCTTCCGCCCGAATGCAGCTGAGATAGGCTCTAGCACCCCCCTGCCACCCCAAAAGGGACAAGCGGTAGAAAATGGATGGGATGGAGTTAAGTTGAGACTAATTACCTTGCATTTCTGCATTAGTGCTTTGTATACAACATTCAGCTTTGTATACAACTTAAGTGTTTAAACACGCTTACATTGGCCAAAGGTGTCATTTTGAGGGTCGTATTTACAGAGCTGGTAAAGTAAAACTTGCAAAAGCTGCGTTACAACTTTCAATTCCACAGGCGTACCGACCCCCACAGGCAGTGAAGCGTAATTCATGATGCTTATTTGAAACGTAATAACTCATAAATTATAGCAACACAATCGATAGTTTCAATGGCACACAGCAACAAAAACATGGCACAAACAAATGGGACTGTTTTGTTATTGTTTGGACCACAAATTAGACTGTTTTGGTCGAAAACCTAGAATTCCGGCGCGCTCGTGACGTCACATCCTAAATTGTCAATGTTAATAATTCATAAAGTATAGCAGAAAAATTTATGATTTCGAGTGCGCAAATATACCACAAACAATTGAGACCGTTGTGTTATTATTTAGACCACAAATTAGACTGTTTTGTCCGAAAATGGAGAATTCTGGTTCGTCGATGACGTCACTTCCTAAATAGTTAATCGTTAACATTTCATAAACTGTAGCAGCACAATCGATCATTTCAACTTCACAGACGTAGCACAAACAAATGAGACTATTTTGGCTTAATTTGAGATTATTTTGGCCGAGTTTGATGATGTTCACGATGATGTCACTTGTGGAACTTTTAGACGTTAATATCTCGAAAACGAAAGCACCCCCAATCAATAATTTTTGCTGCAAAAACGCAGCACAAACGAATGGGAATATCCTGGTTTCATTTGGAGGAAGTGGGGGGCTGGGTTACCTTGGTTTGACCTATAAAAAAATATTTAATAACTCAAAAAACACGAGCAACACAAACAACCAGTTCAACTGCACAAACCAGCACACACGATTGGGGAGGTTTTGTATGTAATAACAACTTAATTGCATGTTAATAACATAAAAAACATAAAACGTTAATAACTTATAAACTATAATAACTAGACAAAACATTTTTGCAGCACAAACGAATGAAACTATTTTGGCTTAATTTGGACTGGGTGACTTTGATTGACCTATAAAATAATCTTTAATAACTCGGAAACTAAAGCAGCACAAATGACCATTTCAAATGCACAAACCAGCACAAACGTAGCACAAACTAATGAGACTATTTCAACAGAGTTTTGCGGGGGGCTAAGGCCAACTTCACACAGGTAGAGAGTCTCTAGTAGGGATGTGCGTATCGATCCTGTGGTATCGATATTTCGATACTCACACGCTACTCATTTGGCATCACTTTTCTGAAAAAAGTATCGATATAAACCAAAAAACGGCGTGTGGTGGGTGCAAGCTTCACTTTCAGATGTTTTTGATGACTTACTTAACTTACTATGTGCTGGGACACCCCTGTACTTGGCAGAGTATAGAGCTGGCCCAGTCACGTGACAGGAGACAGCGAATGAGCGTCGTCAACGTGCAACACACACACAGCCAGCCGACAGCGATGCAGCCAGGCATATCCAGTGTTGTCCAATTGTTGACTTAAAACAGGCATTGTTTTTTGTTTTTTTAGTAATGTTTACTGAATATTTTTGTTTAAATGATTATCCTGAATTCAAATAATTTCCACACAGGGGAATTTACTGTTAGTTGAAAATTGTTTGAGTATTTAAAACAAGATAAGAAAGAGATACAATTTGGAAATTCTTCATCTTTGCATTACAGTTTTATTTTTTTCCAAGAAAATCTTGAATATATGATTGAATGTGATTTTGGTTTTAATCTGTAACATGATTTCTTACATTTCGAAAACATTAGCCTATTTCATATTTCATTAATTGCTAATTATATCACAAACTTTAAAAAATAACTGCAGCTTCTTGCAATTCGGATTTGACTGTTAATTGGAAAGCCCTAATATTTAATTATTATTATATATAATATATAGCTATTATTATATATAATATTTAATTTATTTTTCATATTTATGTTATTTATTTTAATTTTACTTTTATTATAAATTGACAATAATAAATGTGGTATAAATGGTCTGTATTTGCCTTGTGATTTGTCTTAAATAATAACAATAGTAATAATATTTTTGACTGACAAAAAATTGCCAATAAGAAATTATTGGTATCGGTATCGGTGAAAATGCAAGAAAAAGTATCGGTATATTATCGAATCCTAAAAGTGTGGTATCGCCCATCCCTACGACCGGTTGACCGGCAAGATGGCGGCGTAACACAAAGTCACGTGATAAAACCACGTGACTGCAAAGCCTCTATATAGAGATACGTGTAAAACAAACAAAATGTTTCCAACACTGGGCAGTTTGTGATTTTTTTCTTCTTAAACCACTGCGTCCCCTGTTGAGTCGGAGTGTACAACTCTCTAGAAAAAAAAAAAGCTTTTCGCATTCCTGACTTCGTGGTTTTAATTCATACTAAACTTGCAGCAGCCAATGTCATCATGCCAGATCTTCGAGTGCCGTGAATGTCAACCAAGTAACGAAAGTGACGTCGTAGTGAAAGTTGATGATCAGTAATTTTTAGGTCTACTTTTTTTAATGCCTCGCGACCGAGTGACACACCCTCACCAATCGACCGGCACACCTGATGTACACAAACAGCTGCGTCACAGGCCACACAACTACGGTGCGTTCATGGACGGCCGCAATTAGTAGGCCAAAACAGCGCTCGGCAAGTACTCTCATCAGTGAAGCATGAACACAAACATTTAAACAGTGGGCTTTCTAACAATTAGGAAGGTTGGTGCCATGTTTGTCCTACAGAAACCATATTAAAACAAAAAATATGTTTTTCCCCATCTTTTTCCATTTTAATAAATTTTTGAAATAGCTCCAGGGAGCCACTACGGTGGCGCTGAAGAGCCGCGGGTGGCCGACCCCTGCTCTTGTCAAACAGCACAATTTAATCCACCCAGTTTGCTGATGTGTTGTCCACACAATTATGCAACAACTCATCTTTGATTTTGATTTTTTTTTTTAAAACCTGTTACACCATCTGCTGTAGCAGCGGCCGCTATGACAGCATGGGAACATCCAGGCTCTCTTAAAGCCATTAAAAAGCTTATATATATATATATATATATATATATATATATATATATATATATATATATATATATATATATATATATATATATATTAGTGCACTTGTTGGTTTGCATGAAGTTTTTGCCAATCTTACAAGTTCTAACTCTAACAGAAGTTTCCCTTTCTAGCAGAGTCATTACTTGCATCCAATAGAGTTCCTGAAAATAATTCTAAACTTTTTTTTACACCCGTAATAAGCATTACATTGTTAACGTCCCCTTGTCATAGTTCAAACATGTTAATGTCTCACTTTTCTGGAATTGGGATTTTCTATCAAACATCATTGCAGACATAATCCATGCCCATCAAATGCTTTGGCCCACTTTTTCCCATTGGCTGCATCCTAAACCCCTTTATTCTTGCTTCCCAATTAGACGGGAGGGAAATGGTCCCTTGTTGATGTGCTCACGTGCGGCAACCATGCCCCAAAAAGCAGCAGCACGTTTAAAGTGTCAGCTTAATTAAGATAGGATGGAAGATACTTGGCCTCATTCAGGCACACACTTTTGCCTAAATACAAGGAAACCGATTTACACTAAAGACACCAAGGTTGGATTATTATCTAAATAATAACATACCTTCTTTTTTTCTGTTTTTTTTTGGGGGCCTTTTAGCGTCCACTTGTCCCTTGCATATGTATGCATTTATTAAATTATATTTATTGATATATTAGCATTTGACAAGATTAGTATATCTTTTTAATTAATTTTCAAACACTTAATAACATTATTTAGCAATTTGATAATACTTTATGAGTTTGCATGTATTGATGTTTTTGTCCATGTCTCGGTGGCCAACTTGTGCTTCCTGACAAAGTAGGTGAGCATTTATCTGTCTCCCACTGTTCTCACATCCAAGGTAACGCCCGACTCCCAATAAATTATTTCGGCAGAGACACTCGGCTGCCATGTTTAATATCACTAGTACCGTGCCTCCCTGCATTAAAGCTGACTGACTTACTGAGAGTGACAATGAACCTTGTGCTGTCGGCCTCATCGGCAAACGGCAGAAACGTCTCTTTTCAAGGTTGGCACGGACTGACGTTTGTCACAACACTAAATGTCAGCAAGTTATGTCATTTAGTGTCATAACTTAATGACACCAGTGGAGTGCCACAGGGGTCTGATCTTGGTTCGTTGGATGTTAGTCTCTTTTTGTGCACAAATTGACCAAAAAGTAAGTATTGTCAGAAATAAAAATACATATATACCTGTATGTTACTTGAAAAATGTCTTTACGAATTTAAATCCACTCGGGAAAACTAATAACTATATACCACACAGAGACGGATCTTTAGGAGATGTTCCTATCGTGGGGGCCCGGTTGCCGGTGGGGCGGGGGCGGTCTTACCGTCCGGTTGCGGGGAGTCTCCGGGCCCCCCGGGCGGCGCGTCCCGCCTTTCTGCCCGTGTGGGGTGTGGTCTCTCGCTGGCTTGGGGTCTGGCTGTCCCCCGTTTTTCTCGTGCCTTGTCCTCTGCCGGGTGCGTCTGTCTGTGGCCTGCTGCTGGCCCTTGTGGGCGGCGCGCTCTGGGGTTCCTGTCGCTGGCCGGCTTGGCTGCGTGGGGGTGGTGGTCTCTGGTTCCCTGGGCACCACACCTACTGTTTGTGGATTGGGCTCTCGGGGAGGCTGGGGCCGTACTCTGGCTCCCACACACACTGGGAGTCAAATGTATTGTACATAGAAATTCACATATACTCACATACATACATACACACATACATAGGTACCTACGCTCCCACATACATATACAAATACAGTACATATTTACATACTCAAAGTTCGTACATCCACACGCACATTCATTATACAAACGTACACATACACATACTGTACATATACATTCACTGTACAACATACATATACACATACTGTACATATACACTCACTGTACAAACACTTATACACATTCTGTACATATACATTCACTGTACAAACAAATATACACATTCTGTACACATACAAGTACATATGCATATAATCACATTTCATCAAACCTATATTAATGTTGTTGCCCTAGTGTAAACTGGGTATAACACATGGCACACTGACAAAACTTAACCTATTATTACTATAACAATCTACAAGGTTAATGTAGGTTGCTTCTCTTTCTTCCCCTCCATTTTTCTGCATTCTTTCGTATCTCAAGTTATCATTACGTATATATGTATTGTTGCATTTGAACAACTGTATTGTTGATAATAAAGGTAAAGTATTGGTATTGTTCATTATCAATAGCGCTATTTCTATTGGTATTTGTATTGCTCCATTTGTAGTGTAATAATGCTCATTGTCATTTCTGTATTATTTTTCATTTTCGCTAACTGCTTATTTGCTATTACTTTTACCATCATATTTGTACATGTCGTATTTGCTGATGTTGCTCTATTGTTGTTGTTGTGTTTGCTGTTGTTGTTTTTGTCTCTCTGTCTAATCTCCCACTTGTCCCCACAACTTCCCCTTCTGTCTTCCTTTTTTTCTCTTTCTATCCCCTCCTGCACCAAATGATAATATAAATACATTTAATAAAGTCAAATACAAATAAGGCAACAAGAGAAGTATCCTAGACTTCTCTTTTGTAAAGTAAATCTGAACAGCCGATATGGGCATCTACATCAACTATATGATTTTCCTGAGAAGCTGGACAGGACAAAAAAAAACAACATTTTTTTGTGGCGGCCTTAATTCTTTCGTGGCGGGCCGCCACAAATAATCCAAGCTTTCATTCAAATCTTAATTTATCCATCATCTACATCTGGAATCCTTTGTTCAAGATTGATTCCAATATTTACAAAGTAGTTATTCAAGCGTTCAGCTACTTCGTCCATGTTGTAATTTTGTATATTTCTGTCTAGAAAGTACTGTGGTCTTTTTAGCACCATTTTTAATGATACTATTAAGTATGCTCCATGTTGTTCTCATGTTGTTTTTGCTCTTGTCAAATAATTGACTGTAATATTATTTTCTACATGTTCGTAGTATGCTAGTTAGCTTATTCTTACATTTGTTGTACTTGTTTTCTGCTTTTTACACATATATTAGTCGATCGGTGGGAATTATTTTGAAATATTGGCAATTATTGTATTACATTTTTTTGGTTTCATTGTAAACATTCCATAAGGCAGTCCCATATTTCCATGCTTTGGCAGTGACATCAGTTTGGATTTTTCCCTACCTAAACATGTCTAACATTTTAACAATATAGAAAAATTACAGAAATATTAAATTGGAACAAAATGTATTAACGGTTATAAAAAATAAAAATAAAACAACAATAAAAATAAAAGTTTGTAAAAATGTGAGCAATTGGTGTGTGTAAGTTTGAACGACTACATATCAGAATTATGAACCCGAAAAGTGAATCCAAATAAAAATTAAATACAAATATAATTAAATATAAATCATATGTAAAAAATATATTTTCATTAAAAAAAAGTTAATCCAAATGCTGCTAAATTTCCTTTAACTCTGACTCTTTTTCTAGTCCAGTTGCCAGTCGGGTGGCACTCAGGTTGAGAGTGGGCAATTGCCGACGCTATGTGTGTATGTGCATAAAAAACAGCTCCAAATAAACGGCTCACGACTGGAAATCAGTTCTCATCGCTTACCCAAAAGAGAAATTTAAAAGACTCAATTGGTTCGCGAACGTCACATTTCTATAACATTGCATTGTATCGCACAGGGGTCTGTCCTTTGCCCATTTGTGTTTCAATCAACTGGCTGAAAATATTCAACAAAACAGCACACTGGGACTAAAGAAATTGAGCAGACAAAAATTATAATTTATTTGTATCATTTATTTACAATTGAGGACATGAGCTGACAAAACTCCCAACAAGAGGATGTTTTACTGTATCTGAACAAAGGAGGGACGAACAAGGGCTCAACTGAGGTATCTCACTCGGAAGTCTCAAAAAGCTACTCTGTTGAGTATTAAACTGCTCTGCAGCTTTCTCCCACCAAACCAAAGCCTTTTTTTTGTCACAATGTAAGCTGACTTTAAGGTGCAATGGCACTCGTGACTCGCATGAAGGCTACATGACCAACTACATTCATGCCATTTGGTTTTTAAATGCATTCTTTTTGCATAGACTGTTTGATAGAGTTCTAATATAATTTTTAAAATACTACCAATTGGATTATATGATATTTGTGTACCCCGCCTACCGCCCGAATGCAGCTGAGATAGGCTCCAGCGACCCCCCGGGACCCCAAAAGGGACAAGCGGTAGAAAATGGATGGATGGATGGATATTTGTGCTATTCTATGCTAATTTGCCTTTGATCCCATCCATCGTTGTCGTGAAATAAGGTACTGCATGAGTGACTCACAAGTTACGACACGCCAGAATCACGCCATCATTGTGGGAAAATCCCCTCAAGTCCAACTGGCCGACCACATGTGGGTAAAATAAAAGACACAACAAGGAAGACGTCGCTCGCTGATTTGGTCACATGATACACCAATTTCAAATCCTTTCTGAGTGTCGAGCAACCTGATTTCCTGCAGGACGACTCAATGTTGCGCATTCGCCACCTTTTTTTCACCACGATACCAAAAAAAGTTGTACAAAAATACCCTGAAGTTACATTCAAAGAGGGAATTCATCTTTTTTTCTTCAGGGGGAGGAAAAAAGTGCTCTTGCTGATTCACAGTATCGGAAGGCGTTGGTGGCCGACTCAAGAAGAATGAACAGTGCACATCCTTGGGGGGGCAATGCAACACAGCAACCTAAGGAGGGGAGGGCGTAAAAGAGTCGCTAGTCTCAAGGGGCCGCTAACCTAATGTTGTGAGGAGTCACAACTCCACGCTGTAAGCAGCATACAGGATTTAAGGAATAAACGGAAGTGGCAGCGAAGGAGTGGGGTCTCATGTCTCCACATACTGGGGAGGGGGCTCCTTAGGCGGGATGGCCACGACCTCCTCGTACGGTGGCAGCAGAACCTGAAAACAAACAAGGAACTGTCTTTTTTCGGGAAAAAAAACAAACATCTATTAGGAAACGTCTAAAGGTGTATTTCACATTGCTGGGGTCCCATTTCTAAAGCTACAAATCTGTCGATTTAATTAGAAGCAAAATATTCGTCTGAGTTTGTTTCATTTTTGAAGGAAAATTCCACAGTGTGTCTTCGTAGCAGCAGCAGTTCTTGATCCATTTGTGGTTTGATCTCTTTTTGTTCCCATTTTTTATTTATCCAGATTTTGGGTGAAAATATTGAAACAGGACAAATGTAAATACATTCTGGAGTTATACATGACTAAAACACTGTTTATGTAGGTATATAGTTATTGTCCTAAATATACATATTAAAAGTATTTGTATTTACAAACAATTTATAATTTTAATTTGCTAAAAAGTTATGGAGTACGGTTTAGGTTTATTTCGAATATGTATAAATACAATATAATACGTCATATCATTTACATATTCTCATTTCTCTTTTTACAGTTCGAAAAGGAGTAGGAAGAAGCAAAGCGTATTTAATCCTAACTCTTTTGCAATTCATGGCAGTTACTAACGCATTTGTTCAATTCCTGTTTTCATAGACACAACGTACATCAAGGAAATACAACACTTCTCTTACAGTACGAGTAACTCGATCTGTCACAAGGCTTGAGTGTAGCATCCCACAACGTAGAACTACATTTGGTGGCTCTTCTTTTTCATGTGTGGCTATGAGTCAGTGGAATGGTTTTCCCACTAAATTGATCGTATTCCTATACATTTTCATGCTTGTCAAAGAGCTGCTTACTTTGTAAGCAAGCTCGCACACTTTGTTAAGTTTCACATGAGTGTGGATGTAAATGTGTGTGGTTATTATTATGTGCATGAGTGTGCTTAGAATGTGTGATGTGTCATTTAAAGGCCTACTGAAACCCACTACTACCGACCACGCAGTGTGATAGTTTATATATCAATGATAAAATTTTAACATTGCAACACATGCCAATACGGCCGGGTTAACTTATAAAGTGCAATTTTAAATTTCCCGCTAAACTTCCAGTTGAAAACGTCTATGTATGGTGACGTATGCGCGTGACGTCAATCGCTGAAACGGAAGTATTCGGACACATTGTATCCAATACAAAAAGCTTGGTTTTCATCGCAAAATTCCACAGTATTCTGGACATCTGTGTTGGTGAATCTTTTGCAATTTGTTTAATGAACAATGAAGACTGCAAAGAAGAAAGCTTTAGGTGGGATCAGTGTATTAGCGGCTGGCTACAGCAACACAACCAGGAGGACTTTGACTTGGATAGCAGACGCGCTATCCGTCGCTAGCCGCCGACCGCATCTATGATCGGGTGAAGTCCTTCGTCGCTCCTTCGATCGCTGGAACGCAGGTGAGCACGGGTGTTGATGAGCAGATGAGGGCTGGCTGGCGTAGGTGGATAGCTAATGTTTTTAGCATAGCTCTGTGAGGTCCCGTTGCTAAATTAGCTTCAATGGCGTCGTTAGCAACAGCATTGTTAAGCTTCGCCAGGCTGGAAAGCATTAACCATGTAGTTACATATCCATGGTTTAATAGTATTGTTGATTTTCTGTCTATCCTTCCAGTCAGGGGTTTATTTATTTTGTTTCTATCTGCAGTTAAGCCCGATGCTATCACATTAGCTCCGTAACTAAAGTGCTTCGCCGATGTATTGTCGTGGGGATAAAAGTCACTGTGAATGTCCATTTCGCGTTCTCGACTCTCATTTTCAAGAGGATATAGTATCCGAGGTGGTTTAAAATACAAATCCGTGATCCACAATAGAAAAAGGAGAGAGTGTGGAATCCAATGAGCCAGCGTACTTAAGTTACGGTCAGAGCGAAAAAAGATGCGTCCTGCACTGCAGTCTAGTCCTTCACTCTCACGTTCCTCATCCACGAATCTTTCATCCTGGCTCAAATTAATGGGGTAATCGTCGCTTTCTCGGTCCGAATCGCTCTCGCTGCATTGTAAACAATGGGGAAATGTGAGGAGCCTTTCAACCTGTGACGTCACGCTACTTCCGGTACGGCAAGGCTTTTTTTTATCAACGACCAAAAGTTGCGAACTTTATCGTCGATGTTCTCTACTAAATCCTTTCAGCAAAAATATGGCAATATCGCGAAATGATCAAGTATGACACATAGAATGGATCTGCTATCCCCGTTTAAATTAAAAAAAATCATTTCAGTAGGCCTTTAATTCTATTGTGTATTTCATGATTTCCCTGCTTTTGCTAGTTTGCTCTGTTTATTTCAAAAAACCTTTCAGATCATATAACTTTATAGTCAACATTTTTATTATATTTTTATCCCTGTTTAAGTGTTTAAGTGCATTGTCCCTGTTTTAAATAAATAAATTAGGATCCTATCCTAGTCATGATTCACACAATGAGATGAATAATATTGCATTTTCAACAATGTTCAAGATATTTATCAATACTCTTTTTCCTTGTACTCTGTTAACACTTGTAGTTTGAACAGCCTCTTAAATTGGATCGTATTGTTTGACTTCTTTGCTTAATCCATTCCAAAATTGTATTCCACTTACAGTTATAGTAAAAGTCTGAAGTGTGTGCATACAAATGTTTTAAATTACAGGGTTTTTTTAAACAATATATGTGAATGAAGTTTAATTTTGTAGTTATTTCTCCATATTTGTGCACAATAACTCAGATATGGTAACACTTGCGAGCAGTATAGAATATGGAGTGATTTCTGGTCCAGAACATATTTTGCTTTATTCATTATAAAAATATTTCTTTCCACCTCAGGTTTTTATATAAGATTTTCAGTTCATTTGATCATCTATTATTAATCCCAAAAATGTGATTTCTTTCTTTCACCCTTTTCAATGTCCACTTGTGTATTTGTGTTTAACTTTCCCATCCACTGTTACCGAATACCATTATTTTAATTTTACTTAGATTCAATTATAGTCGTTTTTTGTCAAACCACCTTTTTAGTCTATTCATTTCTTCTGTTATTATTTGTATTAGCTTCTGTGTGTTCTCTCCTGAAGAAAAAGTAGTCGTGTCCTCTGCAAATAATATTAACCTTTACAAATGGTGTTTTATAGAGATTGAATCATTTTGGTCCTAGTATTGATACTACACCACAAGATATGTTTAGTTCTGTTGACGTTTTTTCACCGAGCTTCACATATTGCTTCCTGTTGGTGAAGTAGCTTCTTATCTAGTTCAACACTAATCTTCTGATGTTGTTCTAATTTATTAGTTAAGATATTATGATTATCAAATGCTGTTGTTAGATCCATAAACACTGCTGCTGCACATTGTTTACCTTCTGAATTGCATTGGTAATTCCCTCTGTTATATCTGTTAATGCCATCGATGTTGTTAGCTCCGCATTCGTATTGGTTCTCCGCAACTGTTCCACTTTAGTTTATGAATTTGTCCAATCTGTTATTACATAATTTTTCAATAATCTTAGAAAATGGTGGCAGTAAAAATTATGTTTGTCTCCAGTCTTATAGATCGGTACAACTTTTACGTTTTTCCTTCTTCGGAATTTGCCCGTTTGAAATGATGGATTACTGATGTACGTTGAAGGTTCTGAATTTTCTTCAATAACTTTTTTTTATTGTTTCCATATTTATACCGTGACAGTCAGTTGAAATCTTGGATTTGCATTTCTTTGCAATTGTCATTATTTCTTGTTGAGGAATAATGACTATGGTTTCATTTAAGTCTTAAAGGCCTACTGAAACCCACTACTACCGACCACGCAGTCTGATAGTTTATATATCAATGATGAAATCTTAACATTGCAACACATGCTAGATGCATGCACATGCAGCATGTTAGATTAGTAAAGTGCAATTATAAATTTCCCACGAAATATCCTGCTGAAAACGTCTCGGTAGGATGACGTTTGCGCGTGACATCACGGATTGTAGCGGACATTTTGGGACACTATTGTGGCCAGCTAGTAAGTCGTCTGTTTTCATCGCAAAATTCCACAGTATTCTGGACATCTGTGTTGGTGAATCTTTTGCAATTTGTTTAATGAACAATGGAGATAGCAAAGAAGAAAGCTGTAGGTGCGAAGCGGTGTATTAGCGGCCGGCTGCAGCAACATAAACATGTAGCGGCTACGTTGTAGCCGGTGTTTCATTGTTTACATTCCCGAACGATGACAGTCAAGCTTTACCATTGGCCTGTGGAGAACTGGGACAACAGAGACTCTTACCAGGAGGACTTTGAGTTGGATACGCATGCTTGTGGAGATGGGACAACAGAGACTCTTACCAGGAGGACTTTGAGTTGGATACACGCTACCGTGAGCACGCATTTGATCTCTTGCCCGTACGTGCGTGCCGCTATGTGCATGTCACGTACGTAACTTTGGGGAAATATATGTGCTGTATGAACTTTGCGGAGGTGAACGGTACTTTGGGCTGTGGGATTGAGTGTGTTGTGCGGGTGTTTGATTTGTATTGGCGGGTTATATGGACGGGAGGGGGGAGGTGTTTGTTATGTGGGATTAATTTGTGGCATAATAAATATAAGCCTGGTTGTGTTGTGGCTAAGAGAGTATATATATGTCTTGTGTTTATTTACTGTTTTAGTCATTCCCAGCTGAATATCAGGTCCCACCCGCCTCTCACAGCATCTTCTCTATCTGAATCACTTCCACTGGCCTCACTCTCACTTTCCTCATCCACAAATCTTTCATCCTTGCTCAAATTAATGGGGAAATCGTCGCTTTCTCGGTACGAATTGCTCTCGCTACTTGTGGCCATGATTGTAAACAATGTGCAGATGTGAGGAGCTCCACAACCTGTGACGTCACGCTACTTCCGGTACAGGCAAGGCTTTTTTATCAGCGACCAAAAGTTGCGAACTTTATCGTCGATGTTCTCTACTAAATCCTTTCAGCAAAAATATGGCAATATCGCGAAATGATCAAGTATGACACATAAAATGGATCTGCTATCCCCGTTTAAATAAGAAAATCTCATTTCAGTAGGACTTTAACTGATCCATCATCTACATCTGGAATCCTTTGTTCAAGATTGATTCAAATATTTACAAAATAGTTATTCAAGCGTTCAACTACTTTGTACAATTTTGTATATTTCGGTCTAGTAAGTACTGTGGGTAATCTTTTTTAGCACCATTTTAATTACATTATTTAGAAAGGCCCATGTTGTTCTCTTGTTGTTTTTCACTCTTGTCAAATAATTGACTGTAATATTATTTTCTACATGTTCGTAGTATGCTAGTAACCCATTTCCTATATCTGTTGTACTTGTTTTCTGCTTCTGTAGCTCTTTGATTTATGTATGTTTTATATAATGTATTTTTATTTTACATGCATTTTTCAAAGCATTTTTCATTCATGGTTTACTGTTTCCATGGACAATGTTTGTCATACAGAATCAGGATGTTATTAACAATTGCCATAAGCATCATTTATATTTTTTTCACTGTCCAGTTTCCCGATTTTGTTGTCTCAGTTCATTTTCAAAAGCAATCTTAATTTATCTCTGTGCGTAGTTTTTAAAATGTCCTTTTGTAATCCATATTTCTCTTCTTGGTTTCCATCATTGATTGTGAAAACTGGTAGATGATCACCAATATCAGTTACCAGCAAAGTCTGTCTATTCATCGCACGCTGTCCCACTCAGGTCTATTCTTGGCCCATTTTTTGTCTTACTTTACATTGGAGAAATCGCTTTCTAAAAACCAAAAATTCTCAACATAGTACATTGGACAATAAGCAGCAACAATTAAATAAATTAAAAATAGGACAAAACGATATTGTGTAAGAAAAATAAACTATATTGCCAAAAGTATTTGGCCACCTGCCTTGACTCACATATGAACTTGAAGTACCATCCCATTCCTAACCCATAGGGTTCAATAGGATGTCGGTCCACTTTTTGCAGCTATTACAGCTTCAACTCTTCTGGGAAGGCTGTCCACAAGGTTGCGGAATGTGTTTATAGGAATATTCGACCATTCTTCCAAAAGCGCATTGATGAGGTCACACACTGATGTTGGTCGAGAAGGCCTGGCTCTCAGTCTCCGTTCTAATTCATCCCACAGGTGTTCTATCGGGTTCAGGTCAGGACTCTGTGCAGGCCAGTCAAGTTCATCCACACCAGACTCTGTCATCCATGTCTTTATGGACCTTGCTTTGTGCACTGGTGCACAGTCTGTTGGAAGAGTAAGGAGCCCGCTCCAAACTGTTCCCACAAGGTTGGGAGCATGGAATTGTCCAAAATTTTTTGGTATCCTGGAGCATTCAAAGTTCCTTTCACTGGAACTAAGGGGCCAAGCCCAACTCCTGGAAAAACAACCCGACATGATAATTCCTCCTCCACCAAAGTTCACACTCTGCACAATGCAGTCCGAAATGTACCGTTCTCCTGGAAACCACCAAATCCAGACTCGTCCATCAGATTGCCAGATGAAAAAGCGTGATTCATCACTCCAGAGAACGTGTCTCCACTGCTCTGGAGTCCAGTGGTGACGTGCTTTACACAACTGCATCCGACGCTTTGCATTGGACTTGGCGATCTATGGCTTAGATGCAGCTGCTCGGCCATAGAAACCCATTCCATGAAGCTCTCTGCGTACTGTACGTGGGCTAATTGGAAGGTCACATGAAGTTTGGAGCTCTGTAGAAACTGACTGAAAGTGGGCGACCTCTTTGCACTATGCGCTCTAGCATCCGCTGACCCCTCTCTGTCAGTTTACGTGGCCTACCACTTGGTGGCTGAGTTGCTGTTGTTCCCAAAATCTTCCATTTTCGTATAAAATCCCTATTTCCATATGAGTTGGGAAATTGTGTTCGATGTAAATATAAACGGAATACAATGATTTGCAAATCCTTTTCAACCCATATTCAATTGAATGCGCTACAAAGACAAGATATTTGATGTTCAAACTCATAAACTTTATTTTTTGTATATATATAGGGTGATTAAAAAATAATACACCAAAACCATCACGCATTTATTTAGTTCTAAAACATTGTAATAGACTGATAAACAGATCCTCGGACCTAACTGTCTGTGACTTTTTTCTGTGGGAGTAGTTGAAAGACAAAGTTTATGTTCCACTGTTGCCAGCAAATATCGATGACATGAAAGATCGAATAACAGCAGCAATCAACACGGTGGATCGCGACATCCTGGGAGGAATTCACATATCGTCTTGATGCCTGATGTCTTGAAGACCGTGCTGGCCACATTGAGCAATTGTAAAGCATGAAATAAATACTCAAAGTTATGTACAACTTACAGAATGTATTCAAGCGAGGTTTTCTATTGTTTTTCATTTTTTAAATATCGAGTGATGATTTTGGCGTATTCTTTTTTAATGTACTGTATAATATATATATATATATATATATATATATATATACATATATATAGTGCTATCTTATTATACAGTGTATATATATATCACTGTTTCCCACACATTCATTTATTTGTGGCGGCCCGCCACGAAAGAATTACGTCCGCCACAAATAGATTTTTCGGCTTTTGACTCGCTCGACCGCTCATAAAAGCAATGGGACTCTGTCTGTGAATGTAGCTTGTAGTTACAATTCCGGTGCAGTAGGTGGCGGTAGCCTACTATGCATTGTAACTCCGCCAATAGCACTTAATTCACCTGGTGGGCCAGAAGAAGAAGACGACGAAGTAAAAGAAGAACGGACCAACCGGATCAAAATACGAGGGTAAGATGTCTTGGCAAACAAGTTCAAAAGTGGTCCGAACCTGTGCAGTGTGCAGCACCGACTCAGATTTTCTTAAATTTTATTTTCGGGATTTGAATGCATTTATTTTGAAAGAACAGCTGGAGAGAGACGGGGGAGGGGGAAGAGAGGGTGAGAGGGGGGATTGACGCGGAGCAAAGCGACTGTCAGGTGGGATCGAACTGGGTCGCCGCAGCGGGTGCTCTACCAGGTGAGATAGGTTATAGCTGCATCGCTCGCGGCTCGTCATATATTTAACGTTAATCCGCGATTTCACCGAGCGTTTCACTGACGGTGAGCAGCCTGACGCTGCTTCATTAACGCTGTTTGACTCGGGGGCCGGGGCAGACGAACGCAGTAACAGTCACCTGCTACCATACCGACGAGCTAACGTGTCCAGGTTATAACCCTGTTGTCAATAAACACACGTGGAGACGGTGCTTCAGATACTGCATTAATACTGAAGCTAAATTGTCCACTGTCCACTGCAGCATGTGAATGCAATGAAAAGAAAAAAATCTGAGCCAACCAGCTGTTAAAATGCTGTCCAGGTTAATGTTTTGGCCATTAAAGGCCCTTCATTTCAAGATTTCAACTGTGATCGGGCTTTAAACAGGTGGCTGACCTGTTCAGATGGATGTAACTGCTACTGGTCAAATAATGTGAAATAGCATTTCATTTTACATGTATGCAATGCCATTTAAATGTCATTATAGATAATAATAATAATAATAAATACTGTGTATTGTTGTAAATAGTTAACGGGAAGGATTTTAGTAAGATATAAGCCATGAGCACTACACAGCCAGAAAAAAACCTAGGCAGGACAAGTAAAAATATTGGGGCAAGTAGATTTGAGAAGTCGGGCAAGTAGAAAAAAACCTTAACGTTGAACCCTGCATGTGTTGAGCTGCTGCCGCTTAAGGTTAGATGGCACTGTACATAGTGCGGTTCTGCTCGTTAGTAAGACATTTCAAAGACTATGCACAGAGGAAGGAATGATTTCCTTCAAGAAGGATCTGAGGAAACAAATTTGGGACAATGTATACAAGAAGATGATGTAGATGATGCATATGGGAATTTTTTCAACACCTTTCTAACACTCTATGATAAACATTGTCCATGGAAAGAACTTAGTAAGAAGCAAAAGAAAAACAACCAACCATGGATGACAAAAGGACTGAAAAATGCTTGTCACAAAAAAAACACATTATATCGAATATTTGTAACACAGAGATCTATAGAGGCAGAAAATAAGTATAAGAAATATATAAACAAGCTAATTGGTATACTACGAACATGTAAGTTTTTAAATACACCAATGGTGCAACTGGACACATCCTCAGTGATGTAACCTAGGATCACAGGGGGTTTCGGGTCTTTCAACAATCAGACCCCCTCTCCTAGGCGACCCAGCTAGGGTTGATCAGGCCCCAGCCTGTGTCCAGGTAGCGCTACTGCCTTACATGCCACGCCTCTCCCCTCCTGATCCACAGCCACCTTGATGCCACTTCTGCTGCATCTGTGGCTAACTTCATGGCCCTTCGCTGGCTGGCCCCTGTGATGCCAAGCATTCTGTAGGCCCTGCAGAGGGATTTGCCCACAAACCCTCGACATCCCACTTCAACGGGCCGGCACATCGCTCGCCACCCATTGCTCCGACACTCCTCCACAAGCTGAGAGTACTTTGCGCTCTTCCTCTCATTGGCCTCCTCCATACGGTCCTCCCAAGGCACTGTGAGCTCCAGGAGGATTACCTGCTTGGAGGCAACTGAGGTAAGCACAATATCTGGCCTTAGTGTTGTTTGGCAACCACGTCAGGGAACTTCAACTGCTTGCCCAGATCAACTGACAGCTCCCAGTCGCGTGCTGTTGCCAACAGACCAGAAGAGGTGTTCCGGGCAGCCGGTGTTGACTTCTCCCCAGCTCTGATGAAAGCGGTGCTCTTCACTGGGCGGAGGCTCTTGCTGTGACTGACTCCCCTGCAGATGGTATCGGCTATGGCCTTCAGGACCTGGTCATGTCGCCAGCGGTACCGCCCTTCACCCAGGGCTTTCGGACAACAGCTTAGGATGTGCTCCAAGGTTTCTCTCCTCTGGCAGAGGGGGCACGCTGGTGTCTCCACCTTTCCCCAGGTGAAGAGGTTGGATGGACTTGGCAGCACGTCGTAGACCGCCTGGATCAAGAACTTTATCCGATGGGGTTCGGCTTTCCAGAGCTCGGTCCATGTGACCTTGCGCTCTGCTGCTTGTTCCCATCTGGTGCAGGCGCCCTGTTGCCGCATTCCCGCCATCTGGCAGGCTCGCCTTTCCTCAACTCCTGCTCGCACCTCCTCGGATCAGTGACCTCTTCTCTTTCCCCTGCGCCTTATCATAGCGAGGTGTTCTTCTGCTACCTAAGCCAGATCTCCCCTGCGCCACTGTTCCCACCAACACCCTTTGCCGTAGCCTTGCCTCTGCGACATCCACAGCCTCGGCAGCTCTCCACTTCCGCCCCGTCCTGACTTCAATCCCAGCCTGGGCAACCTTTGGGTCACTGGACTCCCGATATTGTAGGAGTTCCCTGGACCGTGTCACCATGAACTCCTCGCTCAAGCTGCTGATGGGGAGCTTCAGCTTGTTATTGTGCCCGTATAGAGCAATGCTGCTCAGGCTTCGCGGCAGTCCCAGCCACCTGCGCAGGAACCTACTGACCCTCATCTCAAAGCCTTCCACCGTTGAAATGGGGACTTCGTACACCATGAGGGGCCAGAGGATCCGGGGGAGAATCCCGTGCTGGTAAATCCAGGCCTTGAACTTGCCAGGAAGGCCAGACTTGTCCACCACGGTCAGCCAGGTCTCCAGGGCTTGGTTGGTCGATTTTGTGGAGGCTACGTCTCTCAGGCTGCAATTAAACACCTTTCCTAAGCTCTTCACAGGTTCCTCGGTGAGTGATGGTATTTTGGTGGTGCCAAGTGAGAAGCAGAAATTGCCAGTAACCTTCCTCTCTTTAGCACAAGGGACCTCGACTTGGCCGGCTTGAAGCTCATGCGAGCCCAGGAAATCACCTCCTGAAGGCCATTCAAGATCCACCTGCAGCCTGGGACAGATTTAGTGGTCACTGTCAGGTCGTCCATGAAGGCTCGGATGGGTGGCTGTCGGACTCCAGACCTGGAGAGAGGCCCTCTGCACTGAACTTCTGCAGACTTCACCAGCATGTTCATGGCGAGTGCAAAGAGGATGACAGATTGTACAGCCAGTGATGATCCCCTTTTCAAGACTGTGCCAGTCGGAGGTTGTTTTTCCAGAGGAGACTCTCAGATGGAAGTTGGCATAGTAGTCCAGAATGAGGTCTCTGAACTTCTTTGGGATGTGATGCCGGTTCAGTGCCTCTTCGACCAGCTTGTGGGGTATGGATCCCTAGGCATTTGCGAGGTCCAGCCACAGAACAGCCAAATCCCCTTGTTCTCCCTGGCTTCCCTGATGAGCTGAGTTACCACGCCTGCATGCTCCAGACATCCAGATACCTCTGGGATCCCTCCTTCCTGGACTGATGTATCAATGTACGAGTTCTTCAGGAGGTAGTCTGTCAGTCGCCTGGCAATGAGGCTGAAGAAGATCTTCCCTTCAACACTCAGCAACGAGATAATAATAATGGATTAGATTTATATTGCGCTTTTTCTATTGTTAGATACTCAAAGCGCTCACAGAGAAGTGGGAACCCATCATTTATTTCACACCTGGTGGTGGTAAGCTACATTTGTAGCCACAGCTGCCCTGGGGTAGACTGACGGAAGCGAGGCTGCAGTTGCGCCTACGGCCCCTCCGACCACCACCTACCATTCATTCATCATTCATTTCACCGGTGTGAAGCGGACCGGGGGGCAAAGGGTGAAGTGTCCTGCCCAAGGACACAACGGCAGCGATTTTTGGATGGTAAGAGGCGGGGAGCGAACCTGCAACCCTCAGGTTCTGGCACGGTTGCTCTACCCACTACGCCACGCCGTAGATGGTTCGGAACTGGTTGATGTTCTGAGACTTTTCTCCTTTGGGATCCACACACCCTCTGCCTGTCTCCACTGGTCTGCTACCTTGCCCCTCCTCCAGATCACCTTCAGGATTTCCAGAGTCTGCAGAG
>NC_084735.1:62246302-62283802 GCF_033978785.1 Entelurus aequoreus
CCACTTCGTCCAGCTTTACCCAGGGGATCCGGAGGCGTTCCCAGGCCAGCTGGGAGACACAGTCTCTCCACCATGTCCTGGGTCTTCCCCGTGGTCTCCGACCGGTCGGACGCGGCCTAAACACCTCCCCAGGGAAGCGTTCGAGGGGCATTCTGACCAGATACCCGAACCAACTTATCTGGCTCGATGACTTATCTCTGAGCTCCTCCCGGATGACAGCGCTTCTCACCCTATCTCTAAAGGAGAGCCCTGCCACCCGACGGAAGAAACTAATTTCTGCCGCTTGAACCTGTGATCTTTTCCTTTCGGTCATAGACCAAAGCTCACGACCATAGGTGAAGATAGGGTCATTGATCGACTGGTAAATTGAGAGCTTTGCCTTTTGGCTTAGTTCCTTCTTCACCACAACGGACCGAAACAGGGTCCGCTTCACTGCAGACTTTGCACCAATCCGCCTGTAGATCTCACAATCCACTCTTCCCTCACTGGTGAACAAGACCCCAAGGTACTTGAACTCCTCCACTTAGGGCAGGATCTCCTCCCCAACTCGGAGATGGCACTTCATCCTTTTCCGGGCGAGAACCATTGATTCGGACTTGGGGAGTGCTAAATTTCATCCCAGTTGTTTCACACTCAGCTGTGAAATGATCCAGTGAGAGCTTAAGATCCTGTTCAGATGAAGCCAGCAGGACCATATCATCCGCAAAAGGCAGAGACCTAATCCTGCAGCCACCAAATCGGATCCCTTCAACACCCTGACTGTGCCTATAGATTCTGTCCATCTATTGTAAACAGAATCGGTCACAAAGGGCAGCCCTGGCGGAGTCCAACCCTCACTGGATACAGGTCCGGCAATGCGGACCACGCTCTGACACTGATCATACAGGGAGCAGACCGCCACAATCAGGCGGTCTGATACCCCATACTCTGAGCACTCTCCACAGGACTTCCCGAGGAACACGGTTGCATGCCTTCCCCAAGTCCATAAAACACATGTATGGTTGGACAAACTCCCATGTTGATGATGCTATGTCCCTCTAAACAAAAAAAGTGACATAAGTTTAAAATCACTTTTAAATTGTCTTGAGGAGATAACAGCATTGTTGGCGGTAAACTTTCCAAACTTAAATGAAAACAAGACGGAAATCATTTGATTTGACTCAAAAGTAAAACTAAATCCTCACCCCAGTGACCTGAACGCCCCGATGCCTTATTTTAAACCCATAGACAAAAATCTTGGTTTTAAATTGGACAATTATTTTAAATTAGAACACCAGATTAACTCTGTTTTACACTCCAGTTTTTATAATCCCTCACTTTTAGCAAAAATTAAATCAGTTTTTATCTTTTAATGACTTTGAATGGGTAATCCATGCTTTCACTTCATCACGTTTGGACTACTGCAACTCACTTTATGTTGAAATTAACCAGGCCTCAATCGCTCGATTGCAGCTAGTCCAAAATGCTGCTGCTGGCCTTTTAACTGGCACAAAAACATGAGCACTTTACCCCTATTTTAGCATCCCTTCACTGGCTCCCAGTTCATTTTAGAATTAATTTTAAAAATGTATTGTTTGTTTTTAAATATTTTAATAGATGTCAAACCTTTTTAAAATGTACAACCACCAAGGTCTCTGAGGTCAGCTGATCAGTTTCTTCTTGTCGTCCCATAAACCCGCTTAAAATCAACAGGGCATCGTGCATTTTCCACTGTGGCTCCAAAACTTTGGAACACTATCCCTTTTTCCTCCTTGGCTTTTAAACAAGCATGAAAGTTGTGTGATTTTAGTCCATTTTCTTTTCTTTTATGTATTTATTGTCTTTATAGTTAAATGTTTCATACAATTGACTTTCCTTAGTTTTATCCTGCTTTTAAATGTATGTTTTAACTCCTGTGTAGCACTTTGTGAAACTTTTATTGTTTATTGAAATGTGCTAAATAAATAAAGCGGATTAGATTTTTTTTTTAACATGGAGTACACTGTGAGTCCCACAGTGGTCCCTTCTACAAACCCCGTTTCCATATGAGTTGGGAAATTGTTAGATGTAAATATAAACGGAATACAATGATTTGCAAATCCTTTTCAACCCATATTCAATTGAATGCACTACAAAGACAAGATATTTGATGTTCAAACTCATAAACTTTTCTTTTTTTTTGGCAAATAATAATGAACTTAGAATTTCATGGCTGCAACACGTGCCAAAGTAGTTGGGAAAGGGCATGTTCACCACTGTGTTACATGGCCTTTCCTTTTAACAACACTCAGTAAATGTTTGGGAACTGACGAGACACATTTTTTAAGCTTCTCAGGTGGAATTATTTCCCATTCTTGCTTGATGTACAGCTTAAGTTGTTCAACAGTCCGGGGGTCTCCGTTGTGGTATTTTAGGCTTCATAATGCGCCACACCTTTTTCAATGGGAGACAGGTCTGGACTACAGGCAGGCCAGTCTAGTACCCGCACTCTTTTACTATGAAGCCACGTTGATGTAACAAGTGGCTTGGCATTGTCTTGCTGAAATAAGCAGGGGCGTCCATGGTAACGTTGTTTGGATGGCAACATATGTTGCTCCAAAACCTGTATGTACCTTTCAGCATTAATTGCGCCTTCACAGATGTGTAAATTACCCATGTCTTGGGCACTAATACACCCCCATACCATCACAGATGCTGGCTTTTCAACTTTCCGCCTATAACAATCCGAATGGTTCTTTTCCTCTTTCCGACGTCCACAGTTTCCAAAAAAATTTGAAATGTGGACTCGTCAGATCACAGAACACTTTTCCACTTTGTATCAGTCCATCTTAGATGAGCTCAGGCCCAGCGAAGCCGACAGCGTTTCTGGGTGTTGTTGATAAACGGTTTTCGCCTTGCATAGGAGAGTTTTAACTTGCTCTTACAGATGTAGCGACCAACTGTAGTTACTGACAGTGGGTTTCTGAAGTGTTCCTGAGCCCATGTGGTGATATCCTTTACACACTGATGTCGCTTGTTGATGCAGTACAGCCTGAAGGATCGAAGGTCACGGGCTTAGCTGCTTACGTGCAGTGATTTCTCCAGATTCTCTGAACCCTTTGATGATATTACGGACCGTAGATGGTGAAATCCCTAAATTCCTGGCAATAGCTGGTTGAGAAAGGTTTTTCTTAAACTGTTCAACAATTTGCTCACGCATTTGTTGACAAAGTGGTGACCCTCGCCCCATCCTTGTTTGTGAATGACTGAGCATTTCATGGAATCTACTTTTATACCCAATCATGGCACCCACCTGTTCCCAATTTGCCTGTTCACCTGTGGGATGTTCCAAATAAGTGTTTGATGAGCATTCCTCAACTTTATCAGTATTTATTGCCACCTTTCCCAACTTCTTTGTCACGTGTTGCTGGCATCAAATTCTAAAGTTAATGATTATTTGCAAAAAAAAAAAAGTTTATCAGTTTGAACATCAAATATGTTGTCTATTCAACTGAATATGGGTTGAAAATGATTTGCAAATCATTGTATTCCGTTTATATTTACATCTAACACAATTTCCCAACTCATATGGAAAAGGGGTTTGTAAATTTATTATTTTCAAACTACATCTCCATATTTTTGGTAAAAATATTAAAAATAACAAAAGTAAATATACATTCTGGAGTTACTGTATACATCTGTATTTGAATTTAAAAAAAAAACGAATTTTCATTTGCTAAAAAGTCTGTCTATTCATCACACGGTGTCCCACAGGGGTTATCCTTGGCCCATGTTTTGTTTTACTTTATTCATTTTTGACTGAACTTATATAGAAAATAGTCGAAGTCAAACTATATATATAATACGATAGCGCTAAATAAAAGGAAATAACATTAAAATATAAATATATTTTACAACTGTTGTAATGGCATGTAACTACAATATTTACTCACATATTTCCTTCATGAAAACCGTCTTTAAAAGACACCCAAGCTGCAAAATTTGGTAATAAACATGAGTAAGTGTGCAGTCAGAGAGTACGCCTCCATCATAGAGCGTGGTATTTTGCCGTTAATGGCATTTTAAAACAGCACTGTGGTTGCTGCTATTTCAGGAGAATATGCTCCGAGGCGACGCGATTGTGAGGCAGCGGCCGGGGGAGGCCCTACGAACACATCACAGCAAGGATTTAAAATGAAGCGGACAAGCAGACAATTATGTAACATGTCCACAAGAAGAGAGGACAGCTATAAAGACCAGAGGGAGGAGGAAGAGGGTTGCATTTTAATGGCATTTATATAGAAGCGCGCAGATAAGGATAGCAGCTCCGTGTAGTTGATAAAAAGCCATTTAGAGCCACCGCTGGCTTTTTTTAAAAATGGGAATGAAAGACGCAACATGCCATTCTGTAAAGATGGAAGCTGCTATTATTATTGACGGGATTGATGTTTACATTACCAGCTGTGCGTTACTTGACTGAGCGGTCAACACAACACAACAAGGACACGCAAGGAGGCGAAGACAGATTAATGTCTTATGTATCAGTGTTGAGGATTAGTGCTGACGGGCAGATGGAAACTGTGACCATGCTAAAGCTTCCCAGAGGACCTGTCGCTCCGACATTTTCAACATGATGTCATCTCTAATCTGCTAGCTCACTAATCAGATATCCTACTATAGTTGTTCGGTGCTACGCTACATCACCTTACCTTGCACATTAGCGGTATCAACTCACTCAACTGCAACAACACATAGGCGTGGTAAATATGGTGGCGGGTGGAAGGTGGGGCGGGTGGTGGGGGGCTACAATTTGGGACGGGGGGGCTCACCGTGGTGTCGTTCGTAGTGACGTAAACAAGGACCTCGGTGGTGCCTCTGCCGCTTACGTATCTGTAGCAGTTCCACACGCAGCCTATCAGGTAGGCCTGCCCAAAACCAAAAGAAAGACATAGTGGCTGTTTAATACAAGCATATCAAGGTGCGCCCCCTTGTGAATGAGAACAGCATAAAGGATAGCGTTATTGCATTTTTCCTTTGATTTTCTTGCAGAAAAAGTCAAATATTACAAAGACAAAAATGTTTTTGGGAAGAAAGAAATAGTAGCCAATTGGGTCGGAACTTCCCGACATTTTAGCGTAAACACTTGACTCTCATGTTAAAAAAACTTTTGGTATACATTTTGGATAGTTGGCATTTTTTAATCATATGAATCGAATTGTTTGACTCTGTGTTCAAAAAGTTTAAGAATTATAAATTTTTTTGCCACAAAATAAAGCATGAAGACTTGCCTTGTCGTTATAAATGTTTACTATTAAGTATATTTTGTCACAGGATAACGTCCGCATATATGTCGAATAATACAGCATTTTCTGTCGCATGAGAAGCTTGGTGTGAATGCTTGCGTCACTATTAAAAACGTTGCATAATTAGTGTTTTTTGTCACAGGTCAGCTTTAGCATTAAGACTTGACTTGCCGTTATAAATGTTTACTATTTAGTTGTTTTTTTTGACGTAGGACAACTTAAACGTGAACGTTCAATACTTAAATATGTGTTTAAAAAAAGTCAAAAATTAAGCATTTTTGAAGCAGGATATTTTCAGTTGAAAATGTTTAATACAACAATGTTAAATATTTAGCATTTTTTGTCACTGGGTAAATTTAGCACAAATGTCGGAATTTGTCTAAGCGTTTACTACTAACATTTCTGTTGCAGAAAGACTTAAGGTGAATGCTTGAGTCTGGATTAAAACATGTAATATTTGGTGAATGTTTGACTCTAACGTAACTGGGCCTCTGGAGAGTAACATTAGTACAACTTACTGTATTGAGAGAATATTGCTAAAAATATTACTTTGTGGTCAGTGTAGGTTTTCTTGGTTCTTCTCGACAGGCCTGATTGGCTCTGAATTTGGCCTTGGCAGTGGAACAGCAAGTTCATTGTGAGTTTGTGTGAGAGTGGCGTGCTGGGTTGATACCCTTGCCAACAAAAAGTATGAGCAGCGGAGCAAGCAGCGAGCCTGTCCAAGGTACCCTGCACCATCTGCTCGCTATAAACTGAGAGATGAAATTTAAACTGAGGACTTTGGAGGAACGCTTGTCAAGAATCAACAATCTCCCAGTGCTACGTGTCTACTGAGGCCCTCAGGCTACAATCTACTGTGAGTGCTCCACATCCGTGGAGCTGGAAGCTTCTCGACTGATGTAGGACATGTGACGCCCTAACGGCTTTTCTTCCACTGGCTGCTTTTTCACGCTAAAATCTCATCTTCTTTTTTGGACATGTGCCCGATGCATTTCCGGCGTGAGCGGAGAGCCGGATGGGATTTGATTGCACAAGCAGCGTCTTGGTGAAGCACTCATGCATCGACACTTCCTGCTGCTCTCTGACTGTGTGATCATCTCATTGAGGACATTGATTCAATGGACGTGTGTGCATATTTCATTACGTGCGTCGAGTAGCTGCCAGTGACATATGCACAGCTTTAATTCGCTTAATCACATGAGGACATGATGAACTAATCTTGAGCAATGTTCAACCAATGTGCAATAACGTGCTCCTTGTGAACTACACTGTTAAGCATAGTAGGCTCTCCTGGCCACAACATTATGTATCCAATACCTATTCAATACAACAACAGGGCTTATATTAGCTACTCTTGGGCTGCTAGGATTTTTGTGTTGTCTTTTATTTTTGTTTTTATATTGTTTTATACTGTTTATCCATACTGTGTTTTTATGTTGTATATTGGCCTTTTATATTATATGTAAAGTCTGATATCTTAACTGTGTTGTGAAACACTTTGTGGCTTTTTTTGTCTGTGAAAGGTGCTATACAAATAATGGTTACTCACTTATTAGAAGAGGGAAATAAAATGTAATACTCATTTGTATTGACTTTGTCAGAGATATATAAAATTAAACATTTTACAGTGAAAGGTATCATTTAATATCACATAATAAACATTTGCACAAAAATATTAGGACGCATTTAAGTATTTAAAAATAAATTTAAAATATATTCAAATATAAAACATTTTTGTGATTTGTTATTTTAGATTTGATCATTTTCATTTTTAAACTATTATTATTATTACTAAATATGATAAAATTAATATTTAACTATAATTATATTTCACAATAGTTGTTTTACAATTTTACTTTTTTCTCTAATTTTCCCTTTTGTAATTATATTTAATTTGAATTTGAATATATGTTGTATACTGAGATAATATATTGTTTAAAAGGATCTTAAAAAACGAACCTACCGGTAAACTAAACTACAATAATAAATATATTATAATAATGTGTTTACTTTTTCAAATATTACCGTTTTTTTTTCAAAATGTTCCAAATTGTGCTTCCTTTTTATATTTCATTAAAATAATATATCATTTTAAAATATGTAAATCTGTCATTTTCCACCAACATTCTGAATGTCGTCTTCAGAACAACCGCAATAAAGTAAATAGACTTGTAAAAAGACAGTGTCAATAAAAACAGAACGTAATTATTTTCAGACAGTTTACCTTAAAGGAGAGGATGCAGCCAATGAAGAGAAGGACTACAAAGACGAGGCACATATTATTGGTGGACATGATGTCCTCTTTGTAAGGGAAAGTTCCCGGCTGCAAACATAAAGAAACAAACATGAAAATGAATGACATTTCCATAACAATAAAAACAGATGAACTTTGCGTGCTCCACATTGAGGGGGTTTAAAAGCTCAAGTGCATAACTAAAGAGCAGAACTTCTTGCTTGGGTAGCCTCCCCCACTTCCCTTCCCACGTTCACCTCTTGTTTAGCAACAGATGCTCCGTAACACACACGCTTTCCAAAAGGTTAGGCAATAAGCACCAGATAAGTTTCCTTCCCTTACCAGCTGCTGGAGGTAGTCCTGCACCGTGTTGGGGTACACCACCACGCTGATGGCCACCAGGGTGTTAAGGGCAAAGTCAAAGATTTGATAGCAGAAGAACGGAATGATCCAGGCGGCGTGTTGCTGCGTGGAGGAGAATTTCAATGAACAACGGTGGGTGGATGGGGGGCAATGTTTGACAGGACTAAAAGGGGTGAATGTCTTATTTACTCACCTTGTATGCGCCGTATGTCGCCATGCCACATATAAGAATCATTAGGAGGGATATGGCGGTTGCTATGCAGATATCTGCAAGGGGAAAACAAATGTACAAAATGGTGGCCACCAGGCAAAGAGTGCACATTTTTACAAGTATAAGAGCTTTTATTATTATTTAGAAATCATTAAAGGACTATTAGCTAATATTAACAGATTGGTGTTGCGTCTACAAGCTCTGAGTTAGCAGTCAATTCAAATAAAAAATTGACATGTATTGCTAAGGCGGTGGTATGAAATTATAAACAGGAGGTAAACAACACACATGCACAAGTAGTCAGACATACAGTATAATTCAGTGATGAATGGTTAACTCAGGTACAGGATTTGAACCTGGCTGGTACAAAATTCCAAACTGAACTGACAAATTCCAATTCAATTTATGAATTTGAGCTGCGGTTGAAAACCGGCAGTAGAATTGCAATTCAAATTTGAATGAAAGTAGAATTTAAATTACAATTGATAATTTTGGTGTACAGTGTTCCCTCGTTTAACGCTGGGGTTACGTTCCAAAAAATGCCTACTTTAAGTGAAAGTTAAGTTTTTTTATATGTGTTTTCATTCATTATATATTTTTTTCGTTTAGACTATGTTTTTTCATTTACAGGATTTTTTTTTTTTCATATACTGTGCATGTTTTTTTCGTTTACAGGTTGTTTTTGTATTTATTAAGTTTTTTTCGTTTACAGTACTGTACAGTATATGTTTTTTCGTTTCTTACATATGTTTTAAGTCTGTAAAACTGATAACCACAAACACTTTACAAACTTTTCTCAGACAGGCATTAACATTTTCTCACATTTCTCTCGTTTAAACACCCTCAAAGTTCAAACCTTTGTGGATTAAAAAAAAAAGTACAGTATTGTACTAAAATACTACTATATTAAAGAATGAAACTAAAGATCAAAACCTGTTTTTAGGGCTGTTGAATTTTTTTGATCTATAAACAAACCTGGGTTTTATCATAAAGCCTGCAGCATTTCCACACATAACCAGAGTCACACGATATTTTTGGACCTTACAGGTATATCCTCTGCTTTTGGCTTTGTCCTGCATTATAAAGGTGTGAGAGGTTTGTTTTCAAAATAAGCCTGTCTCATCCATATTAAAAAACTTGTTCAGGATTATATCCCCCCCACAGTATGCATTATGTAATGTACAGCAGTTGTCCCCAACCACCGGGCCACTGCCCGGTACCGGTCCGTGGCCCGGTACCGGTCCGTGGATCGATTGGTACCGGGCCGCACAAGATATAAAAAAAATAAATACATTAAAAAAAATAAAAATAAAATTTTTTTTATTTTTATTAAATCAACATAAAAAACACAAGACACACTTACAATTAGTGCACCAACCCAAAAAACCTCCCTTCCCCATTTACACTCATTTACACTCTTTCGCACAAAAGGGTTGTTTCTTTCTGTTATTAATATTTCTGGTTCCTACATTACATATCAATATACCGTATTTTCCGCACTATAAGGCACACCGGATTATAAGGCGCACCTTCAATGAATGGCATATATCAAAACTTTGTTCATATATAAGGCGCACCATGCATCCATTAGATGGAGCTGCGCTAAAGGGAATGTCAACAAAACAGTCAGATAGGTCAGTCAAACTTTAATAAAACAGATCACTTAATTTACTGTACTTTCAAATGATGGAAAATGGTGGAAAAATACAAAATTTTCCAGGACGCTTTACTTTTTCCAGGTATTCAAAATGGAGGAAATCAGTGTTTCATTTTATTGTTCTTATGTATTTTTTTATATTTAAGACAAAACTTTGATTAACGTGACACATTCTTTCTGTTACTTGCTATACAGGATTTCCCAGAACACAGCAAAAGGGAAATGTAGATATACTTTAGAGTAGTCAGTGTACAGCTTGTATAGCAGTAAAGATTGACTATCCACTGAAAATTAGTAGACTCCACACACAGACACTTTTTTTTCTAAATGTAAGTAGCAGAATAATTGTCTGTATAGTCTGGGGCTGCATGAGTCCTGCAGCCCCATGCAGTTCACCGAGCGGGGAAACATGAAACACACCTCCAAAGGGTTAACTTATTTTTAGATTTCTTACGGTGGCGTCAGTTTGACACGGCAATGGATTATTTCTACATAAATTAGTTCATCCTAAAAATGGACAAATTGCAAACTGACGCCATAATGACAATGGCTAACGTTAGCTTTTGACCACTCATCGGTAATGTGGGTCACTTGTTATCAAAGGCACAATGTTAGTCTTGACATTGCTTATTTTTACACTTGTAAGACAGTTGACTGGTATTACTACTACCAGTGAGATTTTTCCACAATACCCAATGCTGTAACGATGACTGCCAACTAGTGATGGGTACCGAATCCGGTACTTGTTTGGCACAAACTACAACTAAGATGCATGTTATAATCAAACAGCTGGTGCGTAATAAGTACAATACTTACAGCATCAACAAAAACCACCATGAACTATAAACTACTGTCATCTAACGTCTTGGACTTGCAACTTTATTTAAAAATTATTTTCACACTTGAAAATGAGAAATATATTTCAACTGGACAGCAGTTATTATAATCATTTATTTTTAAATGTTGTAATAAAAAATTTGATTTCATTATCAAAACAATTAATTTACTAACACACACAAAAGTACCAAAAATTGGTACCACTATCAATTCTCAGGTACCTGGAATTAGTACTGTTATCGGTTCAAATGTGAACAGTATCCATCCCTACTGCGCTTTAGAGTAGAATGGTTGACAGTTTTTGATGTTAAACGTCACTTTCGCGGTTAACTTCTTTTTACACTTGTAGTACAGATGATGTGGTTTTATGATGGTAAAGTTTGACCCTGTAACAGATTACTCATATTTCTATAATTTGCTATGGTAACAATTTTAATTGAATGTTATGACGACAGACCCTCCAGCCTTTCGGTGACTTCTTCCACACTTATTGTCTGGCATTTGTAACCAAGATAACATACCGTAAGATTAAAGAGTATGGTGCTATACTCACTTGCGTCGTCCATGACATCGATGTCGGTCCCCAGCTCAGAGCTGGTGAGATGGTAGCGGTACTGCACAGGGTCATTGAGAGCCGACAACAGGATGAGTAAGACCACCGCGTTGATGAGCTGGGATGGGGGAAAAGAGGAGAAAAAAATAGCTTTTTTGCAGATGAAGCAGCGATTTTGACCTCGGGTGAAATGCAGTCATAAACAGTTTCAAGTAGTGTGTGTTAGTGAGGTCACAAGGACTTTGAGTTTGATTCTATAGAACGCAGGCAGCAGACACGAGTATTAATCATGTCTATCAGGAACTGGCTGTCTAATGCACGGCTACATTATTGCTTTACAACACTATGAACTCTGGAGCACATTTTGCATCTGCTGTCGCCTTGCTCTATAAAGTATATTTCCCTCGACATATAATATGTGTACGTCCGCAGATGGGCAGCAACGCTTACAAAAGCCTGGGGATTTAGCACGCTTAAGAGATGCACTAGTTTAAAACCTCAGGTTGGTTTAAAAGCAGAAGCTATAGGCTAAATTTAACCAAAAGTTTATATTAGTACAAATGTAGGACAAATCCCATGGGAAGGTTATTATCATTTTTGTTAGACATTAGATTAGATTTTTTTGAAAGACACAATATGAGGTACAATTACACAGATGGCAATTATACTTTATAATGCTCAGTTTGTGAAACATACAGTCTGATGGAGTCCCACTGCGAACTACAACAAAAATATGCAACATATTTGAAATCAATACCCTCTAGAAAAGAGCACTGGAGTCTCTGTGTAGGGAATATTTTTAAAATAATAACATTTCATCTAATGTGACCAATTAACAGGAGCCATTGCTACGCTTTTTAAACTATCCCGGAATCACTTTGATAAACCAAAATATTTTTGATAAATCTGAGTGGAAAAACAACACCACCAAAAACAAACGAGAATCGACATTGTTGGGATAGCTAGCTCGCTGGAAATCCATTGGCATTTAGCCAATATCCGCTAGCATACATTGCATATAACTCTCAATTACATATCAGTGTAATGATGATTTGAAGTGGTTTAAAAACATTACTTACCATGTACCAAATCCCCAAAATAATGGTTCCGGTCCGGACATGGCAGCAAAGGCAGCAACTCGTCGAGTACCACCGGTCCCACGGCGAAATCATCATGAATGGTCTGCTATTAAAATTGAAAAAAATAATACCCACAAATTACATGAAGGCTACTCGGATATATAGTATTTCTTTTAATGTATTGTCATCAAAATAAAAAGATAGTTGATTGTCGTCCTGGGTGCTACATGGAGTGTATGCGGAGAGATGTTCGCCCGATGGAGGGGAAGCAGGACTGGACTTCAAACTAACAGCAGCAGCTAATCTAGCTCGTCCACCAGTCACGTGACCACCGAGGGATTTATTCTTTGTTTTTTTAATTTATTCACTTTTAGGAGGAGGAGATTGAAAACGGAAATAACTGCACTGGTGCATCTTTTAAAAAATATATATATTTAATAATTGCTTATACATTAGTCTGTGTTCAAAAACTACATTTCCCCCCCCCCCCCAAAAAATATATACAAAAATAATATACTGGGGGTTGGAAAATTAAATGATTTTTTTTAAAAATAAATTATATTTGATGTTATTAATTTAAATATTTATTTTATAAATGCTCAAAAATATTTTTTTATAAACATAAGATCCGAACAAATCTCAAAAGCAGTGAGAAAAAGAATACATTTATCCAATCTTCCCCTTCTTCATATCTCAGCAAAACCACTTGCTGATGATCTGTTCACTTCCACTTATTTATCAGAGTATATACTTTATGTACATATGTATATGTTTAAACATTAAATTCATTGATATATTTAATTTGTATTTGTTCCTGATCGTTATTGACTGAGTTATATTTTAATTATACAGAGCAAACATTTTTATCTTTTTTCAATGACTTTATTTCCGAATTGTTTATTAATTCTAATTCATTGCATACAGGTGGTCATACTACTGTATTATATACACATGTATTGTACATTTATACATTTGTAAAAAACTTTTTGTAATTTGTATTACTGTATAACGTAATATTTGCGGGTCTCCCTATGTCTAGCATTAAAAGATTACAGTTGGTACAAAATGCGGCTGCTAGACTTTTGACAAGAACAATAAAGTTTGATCATATTACACCTATACTGGGTCATGATCTGTGGTCTCAGCGACCATTATCTAACCTTCTGCACCCGCAAAATAGCTAAACCCATAGCCAACGGCCACATAACAGCTCAATACAGATCCCTTAAAAAATACTCCAGTGATAATTTCAACCTAAAATTAGGTGCTCAAGAGCAACCCGGTCGATGATGCTTGGGATCGCTTAAAAACAGTGTTCCTAACGATACTAAATGACATGGCTCTCGTGAGAACAGTCAGGATCAAAGCCCGCTCTGAACCATGGATGAACCTATTAGCTGCCATAAAAGACAGAGAGAGAAAATACTCCAAATACCAAAAGTGTAAAACCGAAGTAGATATACAACCCAATAATAACCTCAAATCACTCCTTTCAACACTCAAAAAGCAATGCAATAAATTAAGAAATAAGACAACCAACCTGACTAAATCCTTTAAAAAAAAATTACATTAACGACAAAATAGAGGAAAACACAAATAAACCACGTGAGCTCTGGAAAATCCTCAACAACCAGCTTCCTGGTTGCAGCCAGAAACTTAAAACCAGACTCACCAACATCAACATCAAGGAGGGTGACTCCCTCATTACAGACAAAATGGAGGTAGTAAGCAGACTTAACACCTTTTTCACCAGCATAGCCACACTCTGGTCAACAAGCTGTCCCACCACTCTGGTCGCTTTGGTGTAGAACACATTAAAGCCTTCTACAGAAAGCTAGGAGTATCCAACAACGATTTCAAATTAGAAATGGTCTCAGCTGACGAGGTGCTTAAAAAATTGAGCGTGCTCCACCCAAACAAGGCCACCGGCCTTGACAATATCCCCCCCAGATTCCTCAGGGACTCTGCCACCACCATTGCCCCAATCATCACACACATAATAAACCTCTCAATTACACAAGGCCAAGTACGAAAAGATTTCAAGATAGCAAGAGTAACTCCCCTCTTTAAAAAAGGTAGCAAATTAGAACCTGGCAACTACCGACCTGTTTCTATTCTCAGTTCCTTTTCGAAAGTAATGGAAAAAATAGTTTCTGAACAGGTCGATAGTTATCTTGCCACTAATAAACTCATGTACACATTCCAATCCGGCTTCAGAACTAACCACTCCACTGACACATGCCTTCTCTATCTGACCGACCACATCAAACATGAGGTGGACGCGGGTAAATACTGCGGCAGGGTCATGCTGGACCTTCAGAAGGCCTTTGACACAGTTAACCACGCTATACTGTTGGATAAGCTCATAGCATTCGGATTTGATAAAACCTCATTGAGCTGGATGCAATCTTACTTGGAGGGGAGGAAACAGGTGGTAGAGGTGAACGGCACCGTGCCCCCCCCCCCCCCCCTATCCCCCTCTCAGTAAGCTGTGGAGTCCCCCAAGGCAGTATATTAGGGCCTTTAATGTTCCTAATATACATAAACAACATGTCATCAGCATGCGACTGTTAATTGTACTTGTTTGCGGATGACTCTGCCCTGCTGGTATCCGGCAAGGACAAGTCACAGGTGGAGCAAATCCTCAGTGCTGAACGCTGTAGAATTTGCACCTGGCTCGCTGACAACAAGCTATCCATACACTTGGGTAAAACAGAATCCATCCTATTTGGGTCCCACATCAACCTTAAGAAAGTCAGTGACTTCACCATAAAAGTGGGTGACATTGTTATCACCAGGAAAGATGAGGTCACCTACCCAGGTTCCATTCTAGAGGCTAATCTTTCCTGTGATAAAATGGCAACCAAGGTAATCAAAAAGGTCAACCAACAAACGAGATTTCTCTATAGAATCTCCTCTCTGGTCAACAAAAGCACCATGAAGATTCTAGCGGGAAGGAGTGGGGAGCGCCACTAAAATTGGGAGGGTCTTGACCCATTTGCAACACCTCAAAGGAGATATATTTTTCATTCAGGAGACCCACCTTCACAACAGAAAGATTTCACGACTTAAAAGAGGCTGGATCAGCCATATTTTCTATTCAAAATTCAACGAAAGGGCCAGGGGCACAGCTATCCTTATTCGTAAAAATATTTCATTCGAACTCAATCAAACTGTAGCAGACCCGGCTGGTCATTATATTATTGTGTCTGGAAAGCTGCAAGGCACCCCAGTCATACTCGCTAGCGTTTATGGACCCAACTGGGATGACAATTCTTATGTGACTAAATTGTTTACATCATTTCTGAACATTGGAAACCATTTTATCATTATGGGCGGGGACTTTAACCTGGTGCAGGATCCTGAACTGGATCGATCATCTAACAAACTGGCTCCCTTATCCAATTCAGCTAAAACGCTGGATACTCTCGCTAAACAGTTGGGTCTTACAGACCCGTGGAGACATGCCTCCCCTACAATTAAACAATTCCCCTATTTCTCCTATGTACATCACAATTACACTCGGATAGACTTCTTTCTTCTCGATAATAGACTACTTTCCAAAACCAAAACATGTAATTACCATAGTATTGTAATCTCTGATCATGCCCCCACCTCAGTCGACATCAATATGGACACTCAACCTAGACCCCTTAAACAATGGCGATTCAACTCAGCCTTACTAGCAGAAGACCGTTATAGGAATTTCCTACACGATCAAATTAAGTGTTTTTTCGAACTGAACGACTCACCAGAAATTGGAAGAGATATACTATGGGAGGCATCTAAAGCCTATATTAGAGGTCAACTTATATTTACTTTTGTTTCAAACCTAAATAAGACAGAGACCATTAAATCACTGGGCTGCTCCGCAAGATTAAGGATATTGAAGATAAGTACGCTTCAAACCCAGACCCGACACTATATAAAGAACGCCTTCGCCTACAAACTGACTTTGACCGTATGTCTGTCAATAGAGCAAAATTACAACTACTCAAATCCAGACAACGATTTTTTGAATCTGGGGAAAAAGCTGGCAGGGTCTTAGCCCACCGGGTCAGGGAGGAAGCATCTTCGAGGCTAATCACGTGTATTCGCTCTAACACAGGAGAACCACACACTGATCCAGCTAAGATTAATGAAACATTTGCTGCATTTTATACAACATTATATACTTCAGACTGCCCCCCTTCCTCAGATGAACTGTTTAGCGATAAAACATTCCCCCAGATAGAAAGTGGGGCTGCGAGGGGCCTGGGCCAGCCCATTAGTGTCATTGAGATCACAGAAGCCATCAAATCCTTACAGAGCAATAAGTCACCCGGCCCGGATGGCTTCAGTGCAGAATATTACAAGACTTTCTCCAGTGTTCTTGCTCCGGCTCTAAGAGATATGTATAATGAAGCTTTTCTGCACCATCGACTCCCAGAAACCTTATCGAGGGCCACCATTTCTCTCATCCTAAAAAAAGAGAAAAACCCCCTGCTTTGCAGCAGCTATAGACCAATTTCGCTCTTAAATGTAGATCTAACAATTCTATCCAAGGTTCTCGCTCTCCGGCTCCAAAGGGTGATACCTTCCATCATCTCGTTGGATCAAACAGGTTTTATGCTAGGCCGGCAATCCTCACACAACACTCAGCGCCTCCTAAACATTATCCATTCGCCAAACCCCTCGACCCCGGAGGTGGTAGTGTCCCTCGATGCGGAGAAAGCCTTTGACAGGGTTGAATGGGAATATCTATTTGAAGTGATGGGTCGGTTTGGTTTTAATGAAGATTTCATTCTCTGGGTTAAACTTTTGTACTCGTCCCCAGTAGCTTTGGTACGTACAAATAATACACTATCCGCCCCAATTTTTCTTAAAAGAGGCACTAGACAAGGTTGCCCGTTGTCTCCATTACTGTTTGCTATTGCGATAGAACCACTTGCTCTTTGGCTGCGCGCGGAGGCGGGCTTTAAAGGTATCACCCGGTCGGACACGTTGCACAAAGTCTCGCTTTATGCGGACGACTTGCTCTTGTACATCTTGGATCCTGCCAGCTCACTCCCGGTAATATTTGACATTCTGGAGCGGTTTGGCACACACTCTGGTTACAAACTTAACTACTGTAGTAGAATTTCTGACCTTTGACCTATATTGCATGTCTAATAAGAATGTACGCTCATTTAATTTCTCTTCTATTCTGTGCCAGTGGGACAAAAGTGAATATTAAGTCGTGCCAACCTGTCTACAGAATGTGTTGACTGTCTAAAGGATTCGAGTTGTTATGGAACAGATAGGGAAAACAAAGACATTGACGCACTAGATAAAAGGCATTGACGCACTCGATAAGAAACAATGACGCACAAGAGACATATAAAAAATGGCAGAAGACCGGAACTCGACAGTGATTTTGGCTTGTGTGTGTCTTGTTTACTCCGGAGTAACATGTGGTCTGTCTGCACGGCCAACTTAATTCAACCTGCACTTCTGATAATGGGTAAATAAGTGTGTTGTACTAAACTACTTTTGTTGCCTGTTTAAGCTTCGGACAATCCACTACACAAATTGGCGTCACGAACAGGATGGTTTAGAAGCTACAGGTCGACAGCCGCTCCCACTCTCTCTGTCAGGCAGACAGTGTGCTGCACGCGCGCATAACAAGGTAAGCGTTTTGCTTAAAGTGTAAACATTTTCTGCCTGGAGAGAGCCGGATCGATAAGACTAATTGCTGAATCTATTTTTGATAAAAGATAGGTTTAGTCAGGTTCTCCAAAAACAACCTGGAATGGGGTAAATTATGGTTGGATTGAGTTGTTTTATATGTGATCATTTGTCTGTGTGTTTGTTGAAAACTTGTGATTTCTTGTTTTTAACATGAGGGGATTGTTGATAGAATTTTGGTGGTTTGGAGTGTAGAAGCATAGACGATGTGAGACGAAAAATTTCTTTTAACCTCTTCATCCTCTGTCGTTGTTGGCAGAGGATGCTTTTTTCTGCAAGTACATTAGGTTAGCCGGAGTTGGATACAGCTAAATTATAGGCAAGATTTGCTAACTGGTGTGACATTTGGCCCATACAAATTGATGACGTCTATGAAGGTGCGACATATCTGTTTATGTGGAAACTGCAGCGGTGGGAAAAGCCTCTTATAGGTGACCGCTCATTGACTCCGGTAAAGGAGATCAATTGAGCGTATAGCTGTCACGACAAATTTGGAAATTTGCTGCAAATAGACAGGTATTGATCGGGCTGCATATGGTAGAGCTTTGGTGAAACTTGGTGAAACTGTATGGACTGACCAGACATGAGTCTGTAGAATTGTAGGGTGATTCCCTGTGGTCCTACTGGGCGGTAGGCCAGGTTTTTCCGTGTTGGTCAGGGATAACGCAGGGTTTGAGTTTGAGTTTGAGTTTTGAGTTTATTTCGAACATGCAAGCATACAACATGATACATCACAATTTCCAGTTTCTTTTCAACATGTTCGAAAAGGAGTAGGAAGAAGCAGAGTTAATCCTACCCCCTTTCTTTACATAACAGTTGCAAAACTTTTTGTTCACTTCCTGTTCACAATTTTTTCACAATAAACTCCATAAGTAATCACAATAAAAATAAATAAATAAATAATAGTAAGAATTTAATAATAATAATTGGTGAAGTAAGTCATATTTCATATGATTAGATAAGTAAGATTACTTTAAGAATGAATGAATGGATGGATGAAATAAATTGAGAATGTTTGTCATGATGGTTCTTCTTTGTACTTTGTAAACACTTTAAGTTCGAAGAGTTTCTTGAAGTGTATCATATTAGTACATTGTTTGATTGCTTTGCTTAATCCATTCCATAATTTAATTCCACATACTGATATACTGAAGGTCTTAAGTGTTGTACGTGCAAACAAATGTTTTAAATTACGTTTTTCTCTAAGATTATATTTCTCCTCTTTTTTTGAGAAGAATTGTTGTATATTCTTGGGTAGCAGGTTATAGTTTGCTTTGTGCATAATTTTAGCTGTTTGCAAATTCACTATGTCGTGGAATTTCAGTATTTTTGATTCAATAAATAAAGGGTTTGTATGTTCTCTATATCCAACATTATGTATTATTCTAACTGATCTTTTTTGTAACACCGTTAATGAATGAAGTGTACTTTTGTAATTATTTCCCCATATTTCTACACAATAGCTCAGATATGGTAACACTAGTGAGCAGTAGAGAATATGAAGGGATTTTTGGTCTAGAACATGTTTTGCTTTATTCATTATTGACGTGTTTCTTGCAACTTTATGTTGTATATTTTTTACGTGAGATTTCCAGTTCAATTTATCATCAATCATTATACCTAGAAATTTGGTTTCGTTTACTCTTTCAATTTCTATTCCGTCTATTTGTATTTGTGTTTGACTTTCTCTTCTACTGTTACCAAATAGCATTATTTTAGTTTTACTAAGATTCAACGATAGTCTGTTTTTGTCAAACCATCTTTTTAATTTGTTAATTTCTTCTGTTATTATTTGTATTATCTCCTGTGTGTTCTCTCCTGAACAAAACGCTGTTGTATCATCCGCAAATAATACTAACTTTAAATCTTTTGTAACTTTACAAATGTCATTTATATAGAGATTGAATAATTTAGGTCCTAATATTGATCCCTGAGGTACACCACAGGATATATTTAGCGTTGTAGACGTGTGTTCGCCTAGCTTCACGTATTGTTTCCTGTTCGTTAGATAACTTCTTATCCAGTTTAAGACTAACCCTCTGATGCCATATCGTTCTAGTTTTTTGATTAAAATATTGTGATTAATTGTGTCAAATGCTTTAGTTAGATCCATAAAAACCGCTGCCGCACTTTTTTTACTATCTATTGCATTGGTAATTTCTTCTGTAATTTCAATTAAAGCCATTGAAGTTGAAACATTAGCTCTGTATCCATATTGGTTCTCTTCGAGTATTCTATTTTTATTTATGAAACTTTCTAATCTGTTATTGAACAGTTTTTCAATGATTTTAGAAAATTGTGGAAGTAGAGAAACAGGTCTATAATTTGTAAATTGATGTTTGTCTCCAGTCTTATAAATTGGTGCAACTTTAGCTATTTTCATTTTGTTTGGAAATGTACCTGTTTGAAATGATAGGTTACTAATATACATTAATGGTCCTGAGATCTCTTCAATAACCTTTTTTATCGTTTCCATATCAATTCCGTTACAATCAGTTGAAGTCTTAGATTTACATTTTTTCACGATTGTAACTATTTCCTCCTGTGTCACATTACTGAGGAACATGGAGTTGGGATTTCGCTCTATGGTATCATTATAGTCCTCAATTGGAACTGGGTCTGGAATCCTTTCTTCCAATTTTGGTCCAATATTTACAAAATAATTATTGAAGCTTTCAACTACTTCCTTTATGTTGTCATTTTTTTTATTTTCATCTAAGAAGTATTGAGGGTAGTCCCTGTCTGTGCCAGTGGGACAAAAGTGAATATTAAGTCGTGCCAACCTGTTTGCTCCTTTAAACGGGTTAATCGCCGTTATATGAGTAAGAATGACCTGCGTGTGTGTGTTATGAGACGGCCGATTCCACAAAAGCATGCGTGCATTAGTTGTTTATATTGGTCCGGACCAGGGGGGCGTGGTTTGTGGGATAAGTGTGTGTGTTTTTTAAATTTATATATATATATATCTGCGTATTGTAATAACATTTGTGTAGCACCTGCAGGTTTTATCTGTGTTATTCCCCTCTTCTGAAAGGCAAGCATACCCCCCTCCTCCTCTCCTCCTCACCTCCTTCCCTCACGCTTTTGTGAGAGTTCCCTCACGCTTTTTTCGCACCCCCGCTTCTTTTGCAAAAGTGGGAAATTGTCCAAAATGTGTGTGCGTGTGAGAAAATAGACAAAGTTATGTACAGAAAACACATGAGTGAATGATCCATCCATATAATTATTTTCTTCCGCTTATCAAGAGGTTGGATCGCGGAGGCAGCAGCCTAAGCAGGGAGGCTCCCCCTCTTTGGCGCTGCGAGCGAATTCCAGTCATTTGAATTTGTTTTTAACTATACTGGTGATTGTGACTGTGGGATATTACAGTTGTTTTACACACTGAGATTTTGAGTACGGGAAAAAAGGCTCTTGCTCGCTGGTAAATTCTCTGTGTGTGAGTGACTGTGTGACACATATAAAGAAAAAAAAAGGAAAAAAAAGGAGTCTCAGCTGGGAGACATTTTGAGATAAGAGTGTGTGCGTGTGATGAGGCTGTGTGCGTGTGACGAGGCTGTGTGAGTGACAGCTGCGTGAGGCGTGGGCCGAAGAGGTGTGACAATGTTAGGATAGCATTGAGCTAGGATAGCATTGAGCTAGGATAGCATTGAGCTAGGTTAGCATTAAGCTAGGTTAGCATTGAGTTAGCATAGCATTGGATTAGTTTAGCATTGAGCTAGGTTTAAAGAATACAAAAATAAAAAAAATAAAAAAATAAAAATATATATAAATATATATAGTGGACAGCTGTACTCAAATCTGAAGAGAAGGCTGACAGGTTGGTTTTGATAATAGGAAAACTAAAATATACTGTATATGAATAAATAAACATTTAAATATCAATACATACATTTGGACTGGGACATTGAAGCATTGTTAAATTCATTAGTCATTAATTATGTGTGTAATATATTGCATTGAACAGCCTTGTTGCTTATCTGATCCATCCAGTTCCTGTGTGGAAGTTGAGACAAACACAGATTAGGACACATTGTAACTTTGAATTAATAGTTATACAACAAATAAATTAATAATATTGAATTTAAATTTGATACAGATAAATTGATAATACATTGACATTTTAATTTTTTTTAGGAATAAACACACAATAAAATAAAAGTTAAATTTATATTCTAATACATCTAAGGGCATCTGTGCAAACTGTGAAACATAGAGTCTGAAGAAGTACAGATAAGCGTCGCCAACACTCAGCACCATTGTCAAAACAAAACGTAGAGAAGCGTTAAACAAATTCTAATCAGAAGGAAGACAGACCAAAATATGAGAACTTAAGTAAACAGACAGCAAGTAAACCAGAAATAATAATGTAAATAAATAACAAAGAAAGCAAATTTCTATGTGACATTGGTGCATGTAGAATTACATGTAGAGAATAAAACTAAATGGAAATAACTGTCTGCAAGATGAGCATGACGTCATGAATTGTGCTCGGGTTAGTAATAGATAGATAGATAGACAGATAACACGTTATTGATTCCTTCAGGAGAGTTCCCTCAGGAAGAAGAAGTAAAAAGTAAACAGTAACTAATAAGGGTATAAATGGAAACAAAATAGAAAAATATTACAAGGAGAATAAAAATAGAACAGTAAAATAGGAGAAACTAGGCATTAACGACCATGATATAAAAAAGTATTGCACTGTTATTGTTTTGCATTCCCTGTCATCCTAGCCCCCCCAAAGAGGAGTTGTACAGTCTAATGATGTATGAGACAAAGGATTTTTTATAGGCTAAACCAGTAGTTCTCAAAGGAGGGTATGGTGTTTCCGCCCGGACAAAAAAGGGGGGTACTTGAAGGTATGCCAAAGAGTACCTGAGATTTTAAATATTTTAAAATAGCGACAATTCAAAATCCTTTATAAATATAATTATAGATGAATAATTCTTCAACAAAATAAATATTTAGAGTTAAGTTCACGAGCCCAGATGGATCTCTATTGCAATATCCAAAGAAGGTTGATGATTGATTATATGTATAGAAATCTTTATTATAATTTAATCACTTGTTTAATTTTTAAAACGTTTTAGTTATTCTTATATTTTTTGTCCAAATAAGTCAATTAAGACCACAACAAATGAGCAATATGGTGCACTGTTATACAATTTAATAAATCAGAAAATTATGACATTATGCTGTATTTTATTTCTTTATTTTACTGGGATAAAAAAGGTTGAAAACCACTGCCCTAAATCATATCTAAAGCTAAAATGATTTTATAAGACTGATTATTTTGGATTATTGTGTGTGTATTGTGAGAGAAGGAGAGAAAGTGAGAGAGAGAGGAAGAGAGAGCAGGTGAAAAAACAGATTGAGGGTGAAGAGGATGGTTTGAGAAAATATGGGAAAAGGATGTTTATAACCTTACGTTATGTGAATGGTTTCTAGGAGAACAGAAAATAGAAACATTGTGTGAAGTGTAAGGAAGAGATGGATACAGGATGTTGTTTGTAAAGGAAAACGAAAGTGAAGAAAAGATGAGAAAGTGACAAATGGAGGTATTCGTAAATGGTATGCTGTTGATTGTGGTTAGCTGCAAGTTTGTTTATTTGTTTGTTTAGTTGTTTGAGTGAAATGGGAAGAAATCAATAGGAATAATTACATGCAAAATGGAATAAAACTATGAGTGCGATAGATAATGAATGAATAAATGAAATAGGTTTATTTTGGTCATATAATCAACCATCAACCAATTTGTGTGAGCAGTTTAACAGTAAATTAGACATATTAACAATCATACACATTTACACACAGAAAAGAAAAGAAAAAAGAATGACCGAAAAAAGAATAGGCGGAAGCCAAAGCTTATATTGGCCTATGATATACATTTATTGGACATTAAATTACCTGGAACATCAACGTTAAAAGATGAAAGTAATTGTTACTATATTTTATAATGTTCAAAAAACTTTACCTTTCAAGGGTCTCCAAAACCATAACAAAAAACTATATGTGTTCAGCTCATCACTGAGGATGGTACATCATTTAACTCCTAAAACTGAAATACATTTGTGTTTTTATTTTATTTTACTTGACCTATTTCAAAAATCAATATCCCCCGTAAATGATAGTTTTCTCCTCATAATGTAAACAAGCTAAGAATACAAACTGGAAGGCTGTTGTTCTTTACTCGGAAACATAATTGCCATTGTTTTAAAATTAAATTATCTGAACATTTAACAAATTATGACTTATAAAAAATAGATTGGTATGATCATAACAATAATGCTTTGTGTAATATTGAAATGAGCCTTTTAAGTTTAAGTATTGGGTCTATATTTCTTCTATAAACATTTCCCCAAACTTCAAAACAATATTACATATGGAAAAATAAATGAATAATATAACATGTGCAGACATTTCTTATTCAGCATGTGTTTTACTTTATACCGAATAGCAATGGATTTGGATATTTTTCTTTAATATGTTCAATATGCGGCTTCCAACATATTAATGATCATTCTCAAGAATGTAATTCATATACTCTGTCAATTTCCACTTGATTCTACTTTAATTTTTGTTTCACAATTTGACTTTGAACCCTGGACAGGTCGCCACCTCATCACAGGGCCAACACAGATAGATAGACAGACAACATTCACACACTAGGGCAAATTTAGTCTTATTAATTTCTACATATTGAGATCTATTACTTAAAATAACTACTTAACCACTGTTGTGAAACACCTTTCTAATTTATGGGAGTATTGGGATAGGATTGAGGAAGATGTCTGCTGTGGTGGTGGTTAGTTTGGAAATCAATTTAATAAAAGTAAGTTTAAGTCAGGTAACTTTAAAGTGCAGTCTGACATTTTAGTTTGGAGTAATTTATAGTTTTATTTAGACATTGCAGTACACCATACCATACGCCCGGGAATCGTTTTTGGTGATTTGGCTCCCAAAAATTTTTGTAGTCTTTGGTATGACTTGGCCGGGGTTTTGAACTTGCGACCTGCCGATCTCAGGGCGGACACTCTAACCACTAGGCCACTGAGATGAAGGAGGCACACCAAATCTCAACAGCTTTCAGTTAGCTATAGATTTTGAGAGTATAATGCGAATAACTATAACTTTACAACCGTTTGCTGTGAATAGTGTTGAATAATAATTGCAAATAACAGCCTACATTAATAAATAGAATAAGAGCCGATATGTAAAGTGTTAAAAAGAGGAGAAGTGTGATTGAGCCTGGCGCTTAGAGCATGGCCTTGTGTGTTTGTTGTGACTAGGTTGGATAACCAGTCGGAGACAGGCAAGGCAAGGCGGGGCAGCTTTGTTTGTGTGGCGTTTTTCCAGGAAAGGGCAGACTCAAAGTGCTTCACAGACAACAAAGTGAAATGAAAGAAAATAAAAGCAAAATTAAAATGCAGACAATAAAAATAAAAACAGTGCGGACGTTAAAAGTTAAAAGATTAAAAGATTTAGCTGAAAGATAAGGAGAAACGTGAATAAATACATTCTTTTGTTTTGGAGAATATCACGTACAGCAGGAGGTCAGAGTGCAAGCATGACAGCTTGCTCGCGCCTACTAATAGACAAATGATAGTTTAAATTAACTTATAGATAATCTTTAAGTGAATTAAAAGGGTACTTAAATACACATGAAGTAGTATGTATAATCTTTGAATTAAGGTTATTGATTACCATAGCAACTTAAAAGGCTCATAGATAGTTAAGACTGTAATTCTAAAACGTGATATGCAAAATTGAACTAACCGAGAGGATCTGAAAACGATGGGTGTACATGTTTTGAGTTCCAAATTCTGGAGGAAAAAACCTCAACAAAACGTAAAACCATACAGACGGACTTGGGTGGTAGCCACGGTTGTGCTAGGTCAAGCGAGGGTGGAAAGGATATGCAGCCGGGGGACTGCCAATCTGAACAAGACAAGCTCCAAAGTTGTAGCCAGAACATGCTCACAAAAAATACAGGACGAACATCAGGATACAAACAGACCCCTGCTGGACATAAGTGTCAACGGACAATGTTCAACACAATCTTTGAAGCATTCCTTTGTGGTCAACCTGCACACACCTTGTAATGACCTGCTTACGAACTGTGCCCTGACAATTCAATACCGCACAGAAGGAACTTCCTGATGTTGCCTGACAGCACGACATCAGCTGACAACTACTGGGGACGCCTCCCAGGAACGAGTGGAAGACGGGGACTGCTCCAACTGTCCTAGCACTGGCTGACGGAGGTGCGTCCATGTGTCCTGCCACCCAAACCGCCAAAGTGTATCATCACCAATTAGACGACTCATAATAGGAGCCTTTTGACTCTTATACATGGTGGGACTCAAGGTATGGCCGCTCATGTGAACTATCCTTACAACAATTAGAATGGTATAAGATGGACAACTAATGACCCACATTGTTCCTTTGCTCTCTGTCCTGCCTACAAAACCAAAAATTTAGGTCAAATGATAAAACAGGGAGTAGTTGCCGCTGATTGAACCGATACGCTAATACCACATTTTTAATTATTTCGGTTGTCTGTTAAAAACAAAGCTATTGGTTGCAATTTGGACATTCCTGCTGTAGGCTACAAGGAGCTAGCAGCTACACAACAGCTGAACTAAAATAAAATTTAAGCATATCAAAAAATTGTAGTTGCTTATTACATACACAAAGTCGCAGAGAGACAGAAGTCTGTAGAAAATATTCAGTAACAAACGTGTCCGCATTATTAAACTTTCTACCACAGGAAACATACTGAACAAATACAGCAGTTACTGTCAGACTCTAATCCGGATTACCTTGTCTATCAGAGACATGGTTAAAACCCACAACACCTTACGTTCTAATAAATGTCCCGGGGGACAAGATTACAGAAAAGACAGATCGAGTGACAAAGGGGGGAGGAATTATGATTTATGAAAGGGAAAACATTAAAAGTAGATAAATTTGAGTATGTTGAAATTAAAATCACATTTTCCTCAGAAATGTATTTCAAGGTAATTGTAGTATACCGACCGACCACAGCTAAAGACATTTTTCTTGATTCATTTTCAGACATCCTCAAACAGCATAGTATGAAAGAAGTAACATCATGGGGGACGTTAATCTGTAGAAAGAAACTTAAGGATATTATAAACGGCTTCTACATGATACAAATGATAAGCAGCCCTACTAGAATTACAATTAGATGACAAAAATCAAAGAGAACATCTGTAAATACACGAATACAAAACCAGAAAGAAGAGTGTAAAATAAAAATACCATTGGATTAATAAAACAATTTGGATTCTAATAAGACATAAGGACTCAGCTCTCATAAGAGCAATTATAACAGGTCTAAATATAGATCGTATGATTTAAAAGTTTGGAGGAACAAAGTTACAATGTTTATGCGGAAGTCTAAGGCTGACTTTCACTTAGAATTAATCAAAGCTGCAAAAGGGAACATTATAAAGTATGGAAAACCAAAAAAAAAAACTTACGGAAAGAGAGCAAACAAGAAACAACACTATAACATAAAATATCAATGGCGCTACTATCGCAGACAGTCTGGACATAAGTAATCATTTTAATGAACATTTCATCCAGTCTGTACAAACCCTGAATAAAAAGTCCCTCAAAATCAGTGCAAATAATTGTCATTTATTCAGGATGGACTAATTTTAGAATTAACAAATGAAACAAAGTTAAACAAAATCTTCGCTGCATTATCAGACTCACGATCTAGAGATATACCTGTATATATGGGTTGGACACTATCTTCCTAAAAACATATAAGGATTGTATTATTGCTCGTATAACAACGATTGATAAATAAATCAATAATGGAAAACACTTTCCCTACCACGTCGAGAAACTGCTACTATGATTAAATCCATAAAGCAGGAAATAAAGAAGACCAGAACATGTACAGACCAATTAGCCTTCTCCATGTTATAACAAAAGGAATAGAAAATTTGAAGTTAAAAAGTGGCTTTGGAGCAATCAAGGCTGCTCAGACTTTTGCTAAGAGGGGCATTATGTTGACAAATCAATTTAATGAGTATTATATTTATCCATGAGAGCATTTTTGTTGTAGATTGTGAGGTATGGCTGTTAAAATCTTGGTTGTTTTTACAAATGATGACAGATGTGAACAAGAGCATGTATTGTCTTTGTGTGATGATGTAAATAAGGTGTGGTTGTATTGTATGTTAAGTATGTGTCCATGAAGGGGCATTTTAGGACTTCTCTTAATCTGATTACATGCTACAGTATGATTATTTTTTGATTAATTATTGATTACTATGAATGTATATATTTATTATGATTAATTAGTGTCATAATTTTATTGCTTGATTTTTGGATCCCTTTAATTTAGGTAGCCAGGGACTACAGATGGAAAGTAGCTATTTAGAAATAATCTGGTACAGAACATATCTGTTTCTGAACTTAATGTTTCTGTGCATTGTCCCATCATAGATAGACTAAATTAAATACAACTATTTAGTGAATTATTGTGGCCACAATAATTCACTAGGTGTTGTAAAATATCAAAGTACTATTGCAAAAGCGAACAGTGACCTCAAACATGACCTGTCCTCCGCCTCTGTTCTTGCTGCACTTGACTATCAGCTGCCTTTTCTTTTTCTTGGATGTTTCTGAAACTACTAATACTACTACTACTATTACTATTACTATTACTATTACTATTACTATTACTACGACTAACACTGTCCCTGTGAGAGGGACAGAGGGGGGAGGTGAGTTTGGATTGGGTCAAGTTTGAGCGTGTTGAGGTTTTATTTAATCGATAGATCAATCAAGGATAAAGGAACGTAATGATTTAGATTGACAATTGCAGTGGTTGCCAATTCAGTAATTAAATGTTTTGTGAATTATCTAACATCCCGACATGGTTTCCCCAAAAAGTTTAGGTCAAACAACGGCACCTAATTTAAGAAAACAGGTTAATCTTCTTCAGTCACAAGATCAGCACTTCTCAGGACCAGCAGCTTCCTAGGAAGGTGGAAAGACCATGAGACCAAAATGGTGAGTTTGCAAAATGTAGAATTTGTGTGCCAGTTCCTCTGTGCAGATTTGAGGATGAAAGCAGCCACTCCAGATTCCCTTGCACTCGCTAAGAGGGGCACGGTCAAAGCCGATCCAGGACCAACACCCGATACCTGACTGGAAGGAACCGAGAGGAGAGACAACACCTTGCCAGCGATGACGAGAACGATTAAGGTTGCCAGCCAATATGTGTCCGTCGGGACTCCAGCAGGTGTGGAAGGAGGCCCTGAAGCAAGCTGAGGGCCTGGACCAAAGCCCCACGCCCCATACTCTGCCCCCGCCTTCCCCGAAGCCCCCACAGCTCCAACTTTTTCTCAGCTTTTCCCCAATTTCGGCCAGCACGCACCGGCCACTGAACAGTCTGCCCAATGGACTGAACCACACCCCAAGAAGAGACAGAGACAGACTGTTTGAGTGGATCTCTTTCTTCACCAAGGCAGCCAAAAGCCCAACGAGGTGTCGGCAGGCCACCAGCCTGAGGCACCACCGAGCCATCTATACGAGCCCTAATCGGACATGGACTCATACGAAATTCAGTTGTGTGTTCAAAATCAATTGATAATTAACAATATTGGTAACTACATTCATTGCAAATGCCGGGAAAAATATTTTTGCAAATGTCTTACAGTCATAAGTCTATATACATTCATCTATTTATGTTCAATGATGTTCATGATCAAAGTATTTGTTATTCCTTTACTAAATCAAAGGGTAGGCCACTAATTGTGTTCTGTGAGATGGTTTTACTGCAGGCTGGTAACAGCGATCGCTCTGAAGGAGGGTCATAGACGGAATTTTTGCCTCGTATAAAAACATTGAGATTTTTGCCTCTATCTGTGGTAGAGATTAGTGGTCTACATCAGAAATTGTTTTGGTCCAGGGTCTTAAGACCCTGGAAGGCGGGTATGTAGTAGAATTTCTGAACTTGGACCTATATTGCATGTCTAATAAGAATGTACGCTCATTTAATTTCTCTTCTATTCTGTGCCAGTGGGACAAAAGTGAATATTAAGTCGTGCCAACCTGTCTACAGAATGTGTTGACTGTCTAAAGGATTCGAGTTGTTATGGAACAGATAGGGAAAACAAAGACATTGACGCACTAGATAAAAGACATTGACGCACTCGATAAGAAACAATGACGCACAAGAGACATATAAAAAATGGCAGAAGACCGGAACTCGACAGTAATTTTGGCTTGTGTGTGTCTTGTTTACTCCGGAGTAACATGTGGTCTGTCTGCACGGCCAACTTAATTCAACCTGCACTTCTGATAATGGGTAAATAAATTTGTTGTACTAAACTACTTTTGTTGCCTGTTTAATCTTCGGACAATCCACTACACAAATTGGCGTCACGAACAGGAGCTTCGGACAATCCACTACACTACCAAAAAAGTGAGCTGTTTCCGATTAAATCCTTAGCTAAACAGTTACCACGATCTTTAGCGGCATTCAAATGGGCACAGGACGGGATTCATTACTTGGGAATCCTTATTACTCCGGCTATGTCTGATATGCTCCGGGCAAATTTTTTACCTTTAATTGAAAAGATGGAGAAGAACTTTGCCCGCTGGTCTGTTTTACCATTATCTCTCGCTGGCCGGATCAATCTGATCAAGATGATCACTCTGCCTAAATTCCTTTACCTTTTTCAACATATCCCCATATTTATTACTAAATCATTTTTCGATAAATTAGACAAATCAATATCCAAATTTTTATGGGGGGGCCGGATCGGCCCGAATCCGCAAGTCGGTTTTACAATCTCCCAAAGCTGAAGGAGGGCTTGCACTCCCCAATTTTAGACAATACTATTGGGCGGCTAATGTACAGAAACTCCTATACTGGTTGGATGGACGCTCTCAGACCCTCACGGCCTGGGTATCCCTTCAAACGGCAATCCCACACTTCTCATTACATTCTTGCTTATGCTCATCACTCCCGTTTCCATTTAAACTTGAAGGCGCAAACACTATTGTATCGATCTTCATTAAAATATGGAACCAGCTACGAAAACACTTGGGTTTTCAGGGTTTGATTGATTGATTGAGTCTTTTATTACTAGGTTGCACAGTGAAGTACATATTCCGTACAATTGACCACTAAATGGTAACACCCGAATAAGTTTTTCAACTTGTTTAAGTCGGGGTCCACTTAAATTGATTCATGATACAGATATATACTATCATATATACTATCATCATAATACAGTCATCACACAAGATAATCACAATTAATTATTTACATTATTTACAATCAGTGGTGTGGAGGGGGGGGGGTAGGATATGGACATCAAGTAGTGGACATAGAGAGAGAGAGAGAGAGAGAGAGAGAGAGAGAGAGAGAGAGAGAGGGAGAGAGAGAGAGAGAGAGAGAGAGAGAGAGAGAGAGAGAGAGATCAGAAGGCATAAGAAAAAGTATCTGCATTTGATTGTTTACATTTGATTATTAGCAATCCGGGGAGGGAGTTAGTTTAGGGTTGTAGCTGCCTGGAGGTGAACTTTTATTGCGGTTTTGAAGGAGGATAGAGATGCCCTTTCTTTTATACCTGTTGGGAGCGCATTCCACATTGATGTGGCATAGAAAGAGAATGAGTTAAGACCTTTGTTAGTTCGGAATCTGGGTTTAACGTGGTTAGTGGAGCTCCCCCTGGTGTTGTGGTTATGGCGGTCATTTACGTTAAGGAAGTAGTTTGACATGTACTTCGGTATCAGGGAGGTGTAGCGGATTTTATAGACTAGGCTCAGTGCACTTTAGAGAAGTGGGTAGGAGTGAGGTGGGATCTGGGGTGGAGGTCTAGCAGTAACCTGACTAGCTTGTTCTGAGATGTTTGGAGTTTAGATTTGAGGGTTTTGGAGGTGCTAGGGTACCAGGAGGTGCATGCGTAATCGAAAAAGGGTTGAACGAGAGTTTCTGCCAGAATCCTCAAGGTGCTTTTGTTGACCAGAGAGGAGATTCTGTAGAGAAATCTCGCTCGTTGGTTAACCTTTCTGATTACCTTGGTTGCCATTTTATCACAGGAAAGGTTAGCCTCTAGAATGGAACCTAGGTAGGTGACCTCATCTTTCCTGGTGACAACAATGTCACCCACTTTTATGGTGAAGTCATTGACTTTCTTGAGGTTGATGTGGGACCCAAACAGGATGGATTCTGTTTTACCCAAGTGTATGGATAGCCAATGGGCCCATCTATATTGACCCCGCTACTTAAAAACCAATTATTTAAACCTTCCCGTACCGACCCCGCATTCATGACTTGGCACGATTATGGTATCACCACTGTGAAAGACCTCTATGCAGACGGAGTGTTCTCATCCTTCACTGAACTCTCTTCCAAATACGATTTGCCAAACTCCCACCTTTTTCGCTTTTTTCAGGCAAGGGACTTTGTAAAGAAGCAGTTCCCACACTTTCCAAATCGTCCTCTGGAAACTCTTATAGATACATTGTTATCTTTGAGCCCTAATCATAAAAAATGTATCTCCGTGTTATATACCTCCTTAAGTTCAGTTGCTCCAAACTCTCTATCAGTGATAAGAGCCTCGTGGGAGAGCGATCTTAATACCAATATATCCGATCAACACTGGGACTCTGCCCTGAAACTGGTCCACTCCTCTTCAATATGTGCCCGTCATAGTCTCATCCAATGCAAAGTAATCCATAAAATTCACTACACTAATTCAAAACTATCCAAAATCTACCCCACGGTTAGCAATACCTGCAATAGATGCAAACAATCTCCGGCTGATCATGTCCATATGTTCTGGTCCTGCTCTAAACTATGTTCCTTTTGGGAGGACATTTTTGACACAATCGGAAAGGCATACGGTCAAAACTTTCCCCCCCAACTCATTATCAGCCATTTTTGGCGTATCTTCGCTGTGCCCGGTACCACTAAAACGCGCTGTTGCTTTTACGACCTTGCTGGCCAGGCGATTGATCTTGTTTAATTGGAAGCTGGCTCGCCCCCCATCACATGGCCGTTGGATTAGAGAGGTTCTCTACAATCTAAAACTGGAAAAACGTAGGTTTTCGCTAAAAGGCTCGGCTCAAGCGTTTGAAAACTCATGGAGTCCTTTCTTGCTATGTCAACTCTCTTGATTTATGCCCAGACGCAGATGAGGAATAATCTCCATTTTATTTATTATTATTATTATTTTATTTTATTTTAATTTATTTATTTATTTTTATTTTATTTTTAAAATGTTTTCTTTCTTTTTCTTTTCTCTTTTTTCTCTCTCCTTTCAGCCTGTTTGTCTGTCTCTGGCCTCGTACTGTATGTGTGTGTGAATGTGTGTGTTAATGTGTCTGTCTTTGTCGTCTTACTTGTTGATATGATTGTGCCATATGTCCCTTGTTGGTGTGACCTGAGTGGGGTGGGAGGGTGGGTGGGTGGTTTGGGTTTTAAGGGAAAGGGTGTGAATAATTTACTGACTTTAAAATTGTACTGTTTCGACTTGCACTTTTTTCTGTCTATTTGAAAATGCCAATAAAAAAAGTTGGATTAAGATTCTAGCGGGAACTCTCGTTCAACCCTTTTTCGATTGCGCATGCACCTCCTGGTACCCTAACACCTCCAAAACCCTCAAATCTAGACTCCAAACATCCCAGAACAAGCTAGTCAGATTACTTCTAGACCTCCACCCCAGATCACACTTCACTCCTACCCACTTCTCCAAAGTGGGCTGGCTCAGGGTGGAGGAAAGAGTAAAACAACTTGCACTGAGCCTAGTCTATAAAATCCGCTTCACCTCCCTGATACCGAAGTACATGTCAAACTACTTCCTTAACGTAAATGACCACCATAACCACAACACCAGGGGAGCTCCACTAACCACGTTAAACCCAGATTCCGATGTAACAAAGGTCTTAACTCGTTCTCTTTCTATGCCACAGCAATATGAAATGCACTCCCAACAGGTGTTAAAGAAAAGGCATCTCTATCCTCCTTCAAAACCACACTAAAAGAACACCTCCAGGCAACTTCAACCCTAAACTAACACCCTCCCTTCCACATCCTACCTCCCCGGATTGTATATAATCAAATGTAAATATTCAAATGTAGATACTTATTCTTATTCTTTCTGATCTCTCTCTCTCTCTATGTCCACTACTTGCTGTACATATCCTACCAAGTCAGTCCTACACTGTTAAAATGTCCATTTCTCTGATGATGCAATTGTTGATGACTGAAGTGTTGATATCAACCAAACCTCCCCCCTCCACATCCCACACCCCGGATTGTAAATAATGTAAATAATTCAATGTACGTATATACCCTGATGATTATCTTGTGTGATGACTGTATTATGATGATAGTATATATCTGTATCATGAATCAATTTAAGTGGACTTAAACAAGTTGAAAAACTTATTCGGGTGTTACCATTTAGTGGTCAATTGTACGGAATATGTACTGCACTGTGCAATCTACTAATAAAAGTTTCAATCAATCAATCAAAACCTTAAGTGCAATGGCTTCCTGTGCACTTAAAGGCCTACTAAAAGCCACTACTACCGACCACGCAGTCTGATAGTTTAAATATCAATGATGAAATCTTAACATTGCAACACATGCCAATACGGCCGGGTTAACTTATAAAGTGACATTTTAAAATTCCCGGGAAATATCCGGCTGAAACATCGCGGTATGACGACGTATGCGCGTGACGAAGTCCGAGTAACGGAAGTTATGGTACCCCGTAGAATCCTATACAAAAAGCTCTGTTTTCATTTCATAATTCCACAGTATTCTGGACATCTTTTGCAATTTTTTTAATGAACAATGAAGGCTGCAAAGAAGACAGTTGTAGGTGGGATCAGTGTATTAGCAGCGGACTACAGCAACACAACCAGGAGGACTTTGTTGGAGCGCTAGCCGCGCTAGCCGCCGACTTCACCTTGACTTCCTACGTCTCCGGGCCGCCAAACGCATCGGGTGAAATCCTTCGTCCTTCTGACGATCGCTGGAACGCAGGTGAGCACGGGTGTTGATGAGCAAATGAGGGCTGGCTGGCGTAGGTGGAGAGCTAATGTTTTTAGCATAGCTCTGTGCAGTCCGGTTGCTAATTTAGCTTCAATGGCGTCGTTAGCACAGCATTGTTAACCTTCGCCAGCCTGGAAAGCATTAACCGTGTATTTACATGTCCACGGTTTAATAGCATTGTTGATTTTCTATCTATACTTCCAGTCAGGGGTTTATTTCTTTTGTTTCCCAAATGCAGTTAAAGCAAGATGCTATCACGTTAGCTAGTAGCTAAAGCATTTCGCCGATGTATTGTCGTGGAGATAATAGGCACTGAATGTCCATTTCGCGTTCTCGACTCTCATTTTCAAGAGGATATAGTATCCGAGGTGGTTTAAAATACAAATCTGTGATCTACAATAGAAAAAGGAGAGTGTGGAATCCAATGAGCCAGCTTGTACCTAAGTTACGGTCAGAGCGAAAAAAGATACGTCCATCGCTGCCTCTCAAGTCATTCACTGTAACGTTCCTCATCTACGAATCTTTCATCCTCGCTCAAATTAATGGGGTAATCATCACTTTCCCGGTCCGAATCTCTCTCGCTCCATTGTAAACAACGGGGAATTGTGAGGAATCCTAGCTCCTGTGACGTCACGCTACTTCCGGTACAGGCAAGGCTTTTTTTCATCAGCGAGCAAAAGTTGCGAACTTTATCGTCGATTTTCTCTACTAAATCCTTTCAGCAAAAATATGGCAATATCGCGAAATGATCAAGTATGACACATAGAATGGATCTGCTATTCCCGTTTAAATAAAAAAAAAACCATTTCAGTAGGCCTTTAAGATGTGACCAAGGTTTTACTACTTACGTATAAAATACTAAACGGTCTAGCTCCACCCTATCTTGCTGATTGTATTGTACCATATGTCTTGGCCAGAAATCTGTGTTCAAAAAACTCCGGCTTATTAGTGATTCCCAGAGCCCCCCCCCAAAATCTGCAGGCTTTAGAGCGTTTTGTATTCGGGCTCCAGTACCCTGGAATGCCCTACCAGTAACAGTTAGAGATGCTACCTAAGTAGAACCATTTAAGTCCCATCTTAAAACTCATTTGTATACTCTAGTCTTTAAATAGACCCCTTTTTGGACCAGTTGATCTGCTGTCTCTCTTTTCTGCTCTACCCCCTCTCATGCGTTGAGAGGTTATCAGGTGACCACGGATCAGCCATCACAGATGACGCACTAGCTGTTCAAAGTCGGGACCCAGGATGGACCACTCCTCTTTGCATCAGTTTGTGACGTCTCTGCGCTGCTGACTTGTCTCTATTCAAGATGATCCCCTGCTGGTCTCCCAATGGACTGGACTTTCACATAAAGTCGGGACCCGGTGTGACCACTTCTTATGCATCAGTCGGTGCCGTTTCTGCGCCGTGACGTGTCTACATGCAAGTTCCCCTGCTGGCCCCACTATGGACTGGACTATCACATTATTTACTGTATCCACTCGGCTTGGAGGTGACCGGTAAATGCACCGGTCACCTCCAAGGTTTTTCCTTGTTCCCATTGAGTTGAGTTTTTTCTTGACCTGATGTGGGATCTGAGCCAAGGAGATCTCTTTGTGGCTTGTGCAGCCCTTTGAGACACTTATGATTAAGAGCTTCATAAATAAACTTTTTTTTAAATTCAATTTTCTCACTTTTTTTTTTTAATCATTGTTTGTTTATAATTAATGACTTCATGATTTCAGGGTTAGACATGTTTTTTTTAATGCACCACACACTAATAGATGTATCTATCGACTAATTACTTTAATTAAGTACACTAATTCTACATTAGCAAGCCATGCTAACTTAGATAGTTATTTTTCCAACATAAATGGGTGAGGAAAAAAAACGTGGTTTATCTGCTCAATTTTCCTGTTGCTTGGCTGTCTCTGGGCAAACATGCAGGATGAAAGGATGAAGGCTGGCAGATGGGCTAGTGAACACGACAACGCTAAGCTCCTTCAGTGGGTGGACCACATCATCACGGTCACATTAGAGGTTTTTCCCGCTGGTTGCTTTAGAGACATGACCGCACGCCTTCAAGCTCTTTAAAGGGAAATCTCAATGAAGGAGAACATTCCAGACTACTCACCAGTACAGGTGTTGAATCACTCCACCTTCTGCTTGCAAAACATTTGAGAGTATTAGGCAGTGGACACAATTAGAGGACTCTGACATCATAAGCTGCTTGTTTACACATTCTATTTTAGGATGGTCCATAAAAGTTTTTTGCAAGGATCCATTAGTGATCTTAAAGTCCTACAAAAGAGCTCAAGCTTTTGGCTAGCCGAGAGAACCAGAACGTGATGTCTCCCTAAAGTGAAGGTGAATGGACTGTCAGCCCGAGATTAAATTCTGCTAAATCCTACATGAAAGCGCAGATGAGGGATGACGAGCGAAGGAGGTCAGCCCACGTAAGCGTGCCATGAGGCCACATTGACTGGCGGCGGGCCTCACGAGGGTCAGCGTGACATACTTATGGGCCGTGACACTGCAAGTAACTCACAAAAGGCACAATTC
>NC_084735.1:62288802-62306302 GCF_033978785.1 Entelurus aequoreus
TCATTCCTCCAGTGAGGCTCTCTTACATTCCTTCCTCAAAACCCTTCTCTCTTTGACCAGTCGCTCGATTTCCTTTTGCCTTCTGGACTTTGGTAGGGTTGTTGATGGCATGTCCTTTTTCCCTGTCACATGTGTTCCGAATCTTTCTGCTCCATAGGAGTAGATCAGATCTCCCATCTTCTCCACCGTTCCTTTGATTCTGTCCAGGATCTTGATCAGGTCTGGATTGATTATTCCCCACTCTTTCTTGCTGCTGGACGTTGGCCACTTCACATGAGGTCTGTGGCCTTGCATGTTCTTCTCCAAAGCAGGTTGCAAGTGGCCTGGTTCCACAATCTCTGATGTAGTGCTTGAATTACTTTCAGCCTCTGGGGTATTGATGCTCGGTGGACTGTGGGTTAAATCCTGCCGCTGAGCTTCACTCGCCTGACTTGACCTTACTCTCTAAAGATACAGATCAATGCGTGGTCCTGGATTCGTTTTCTTCAAGCACTTCATCCGCCCTTGATGTATTTTAAGGCCTTTGCTGGATGTTATTTTGGACCAGCCACAGCTGCATACTTGGCGCTCTTGTCCTTCAGCTGATGTTGCTTGTTCTGTGCTGATTATCTGTTTCGTCGTCATGTTCAATCCAGGGTCATTTGCCGGATGTTCAGCCAATGAGTCTTCTTCCGCCCCCGCTCTCGCAGACTCTAGGGGTATTTTTCTCTTTGGGCGTGTCGACAGAGCCTGCCATCATGGATAGCTAGTCCATGACAGCCCCGTCGGGGTCTTTCCCTCCTGTCAACTGTCTTTCCAAGCTGTCACAAGGTCTTTCCCTAGTTGTCAGCTGCCCTTTTCACAGCAGTCACTGGATTTCTCCAGATTATCAGATGATTTGTGACATTTGCGCAGAAATGGCTTTCTTCTGGCGACTCCACCATGCAGCCCATTTTTCTTCAAGTGCCTCCTTATGGTGCATCTTGAAACAGCCACACCACAATTTTTCAGAGAGTCCTGTATTTCAGCTGAAGTTATTTGTGGATTTTTCTTTGCATCTCGAACAATTTTCCTGGCAGTTGTGGCCTGAATCTTTGCTGGTCTACCTGAATCCCTCATTTTCTACTTCTTAATCAGCGTTTGAACACTGCTGATTGGCACTTTCTATTCCTTGGATATCTTTTTAAACCCCTTTCCTGTTTTATGCAGTTCAATTACCTTTTCTCGCAGATACTTTGACAATTATTTTGCCTTCCCCATGACTCAGAATCCAGAAACATCTGTGCAGCACTGGATGAAAGATGCAATGGTCTGTCAGAAGCCCAGAAACTCACTGACCTTTTTTATACACACACATTAATTGCAAACAAACAGGTCACAGGTGAGGATTGTAACCTTGATTAGTTATTCAAACCTGTTTGTGTCAACTTTTGTGCATGTTATCAGATCAAAGTCACTGGGGTATGTAAACTTTTGATCAGGTCATTTGGGTACTTTCTTTTTTCATTTTGATTTAAAAAGAGTAAACACAGTTGTTTGCCAATAAATAGCTTCACACAACCATTAAGCTTGAGTGGAAGAAAGGTTTTTGTGTTATTATTCATATTATCTGAAGAATGGCCAAGAAATCATAAATTCTCCCAGGGTATGTAAACTTATGAGCACACATATACATACACATAGGTGTGGCCTTTTATCGTGGGCATCCTAAGGAAAACCTGTGCTGTTTAATCAGCATCTTAATATGCCACATCTGTGAGGTGGGACGGATTATCTTGACAAAGAAGAAGTGCTCATTAACACAGATTTAGACAGATTTGTGAACAATATTCGAGAGGAATGAGTCTTTTGTGTGTGTAGTAAAAGTTTTAGATCTTTTAGAGTTCAACTCATGCAACATAGGAGCTAAAACACAATTGTTGAGTTTATATTTTTGTTCAGTATATACACACACATATACACGCACATATGATTTAGTTGAACTACAATCAAGACATGTTTGAAGGAAAATATGGTTTTAAAATGCACGTATGTAAAATCAGATTCGAGTGGAAAATCGTGAAGCATGAAGGGGGCTGTTCACAAGATATATCCTTGCAACTGGACACATTCGGAGCGCCCTCCCTGTAAAGATGTGCATGTGCAATTGTTTTCTTTAATTACATTCAAAACTAAATTTAAATTGTATATGTTACAAATCAAATTATTTTTTAATGTAAATTTGAAATAATTTATTATGGGTGTATGTGAACCATATTTGCTTACTTTTGCAATGTAAATTGAGGGTGGGAAAAGTATTCCTGTTGTATACAGTATACTGCTGTTCAAAATAAAACTTTCAATAGGTAAAATCAAGCAATTCTCATTTATTTGTATTTTTTTTTATACATAGAAATATCATTTGTATCACCTCAATAAAGAAATCATTCACAAATGAAGTAATATAAATACATTGACTCAATCATCAGTAAAAATCTAGTACAAAAAGGAAAAAAATAACAAAAAACAGTTGCCTACAATTGTAATATTTATTTTGTTCTATTTTCTTTTATTACCCCCCACCAGCCCATCTTGGAACAACAACAACAGTACTGCTCATGTCTACTAAAGAGGAAAAACTGCCATTTGTCTTTTTTAATTAAAAAAAAAAAAGATCATAAACTGGATGTTATACCTCGAAGACAAAAACAGGCAAATCTGCTTTAAAGATTTCCTGTACACAAGTAGTACTATTATTATTATTATCATCATCATTAAAGTCATGCAAGACTCGTTTGACATCAAAACTTAGAATTGGATGGAAATTTTAAAAAAGTCGCCAGTCAACACTTATATACAACTACAAGTTAAGGCAATGGAATCAAATTCCTGTAATAAAAACATAAAGAGGTACAATTAAAGCTGCTGTCATCATTCATGGTTAATGCAACAAATAAGACATTTTGTTGACATCTAAAACAAAACACTGCCTTTTGGGACGGCGTGGCAAAGTTGGTAGAGTGGCTGTGCCAGCAATCGGAGTGTTGCTGGTTACTGGGGTTCAATTCCCACCTTCTACCTTCCTAGTCACGTCCGTTGTGTCCTTGGGCAAGACACTTCACCCTTTGCCTCTGATGGCTGCTGGTTAGCGCCTTGCATGGCAGCTCCCGCCATCAGTGTGTGAATGTGTGTGTGAATGGGTAAATGTGGAAATACTGTCAAAGCGCTTTGAGTACCTTGAAGGTAGAAAAGCGCTACACAAGTATAACCCATTTATCATTTATCATTTTGCACAGCGCAAAAGTGGGGAAAATCCCACATGTTTTTTTCCAGTACATAAAATAGGAAAATGTTCCATTCTGGAGCAAATTGACTAACTAAAAGTCTGCACAGATAAATATTGACTGAGATAACAATAAATATAGCCTGTCAATACTTCAGGGTGCGTTTGCATCATGAGATAATCAGATTCAGCCTTTAATAGTCAGAGTCGTAGTATAAAGAGAATATGGCCAACTCGGTTTCAGGCGATCTCCTCAATGATTGGTTTAAAAAGGCACTCGTGTGACTACAGGGCGCCATGACAACTTTGAGATGATCCGATGTGTTTGTGGTACTTCCTTGTTAGTTTTTCGATGTGTAAATATGCCATTTTGTACAGCATTGGGCTGCTCCAGCCACGAGAATAGTGGAAAGCTTGTACATCGCATTGGGCTGCTCCAGCCACGAGAATAGTGGAAAGCTTTTATATCGCTTTCCCAACAACCCGGAAAGAAGACAAGTATGTGAAATGAAGGTTTGTGAACAACACTAGAGAGCCACCAACTACAATGTCTTGTGCCTGGTAAACACACGACACAGAGAACATACAGAAACTAATACAAATAATAACAGAAGAAATTCATACATTTAACAGATGGTTAGACAAAACAAACTATCTTTGAATCTCAGTAAAACTAAAATACCGGTAATGCTAGTCGTCAACAGTAGAAGAGAAAGTCAAACACAAATACAAATAGATGGAGAAAAGCAAGAGAAACCACATTTTGGGTGTAATAATAGATTAGAAAGTAAACTGAAAATCTCATAAAAAATATACAACATAAAGTGGCAAGAAATAAGCCAATAATGAACAAAGCAAAAAATGTTCTGGACTAAAACTCACACCATATTCTCTACAGCTCGCCAGTGTTAACAAATCTAAGTTATTTTGCAGAAATGCGGGGAAATAACTACAAAAGTACAGTTATTCACTTAGCATGTTACGAAAAAGAAAGATAAGTTAGAATAATACCTAATGAGACATTCATACAGTGATTACCAGAGGTGGGACCAAGTCATTGCTTTGCAAGTCACAAGTAAGTCTCAAGTCTTTGCCCTCAAGTCTCGAGTCAAGTCCCGAGTCAAGACAGGCAAGTTCCGAGTCAAGTCCAAAGTCAAGACTGGAAAGTCTCAAGTCAAGTCACAAGTCCTGCATTTTGAGTTTCGAGTCCTTTCAAGTCCTTTTAACCACAGACTAATATTTTTACACAAGTGCATTTGAAATAGCAGGAAAAAAAATAGTACTGACATTGCAATTCATAATAGCACTATTAACCAGTCATTTTAATAGTTTAAACAATTTTAAACATTTAACTCATTCCTTTACAGAATAAACACATTCGCAAAAACAAGTGCAACTGTACTTATTTGTACAAAAGTGTTAACATTGTATTTCCATGGCATATTGCATTGTAACTAGTTCCACAGCAGTTTCTATTCTGTTCTTACCTTATCTCATTGATCTCATCTCATACTGTATGTGTGTTTATGTGTGCGTACACATGAAAAACATAACAAATACATGAACATAACAATGAACAGAGTTGTACTTTTTAGATGTCAGGGCCCAATGCAATATGTACACATATTCTTAATATAGTGTACATTTTAACTGACCTTTATTTGACTATGTTTGTCTTTTTGTAGGTGGCTAAAATATGCTGTGCTGCTGACCGCCGCCTAACGTTATGTTACTGTGTGTGATACATTGACTAACGTAACATTAAATGTAGGTACCTCATGCAACCCTGCTTAAAAAAATCACTTGACAAAAAGTATGAATAAGGTGGCAAACTGCAGTGGACGCAACATATTGCCGTGTTTGAAATGATGTTATAACCACAGACATCTTGTAAGTACACGCAGTATTGGTTGCTGTGACGCGAGCAAATTGCATCTTGAAGTGGTGATGAGGAGCCGGCGAGCAGCCTAAACTGACAGTTGACAGGTAGAAAACAAAGATGCCGGGCTGGTGTTCAGCGTTTTCCTGCTCAAATGAGCGGACTGTTGAAAATAGGAATCGGGGGATTACTTTTCACAAGTAAGATTTAACATTAATGTACTATTGGTTGTATTTTATGAAAATAACATTACCACAGAGTTGAGAAGGAGCAAACATCTTCAATATTTGTATGTGAAAATCACAAATAAATCTTCTGGGGGAGGATGACGCCCCTACAGGGGTTTGGTTTACAAACTTTCAGCCCCACCTAAAACAAAATTCACCAGCCGCCACTGATTATGATGCATTCTCATTTTAGGCAAAATATAAGACAATACTTTCTTAAAGGCCTACTGAAAGCCACTACTACCGACCACGCAGTCTGATAGTTTATATATCAATGATGAAATCTTAACATTGCAACACATGCCAATACGGCCGGGTTAACTTATAAAGTGCAATTTTAAATTTCCCGCTAAACTTCCGGTTCGAAACGCCTCTGAGGGTTGACGTATGCGCGTGACGTCAATCATTGAAACGGAAGTATTCGGACACCATTGAAGTCAATACGAAATAGCTCTGTTTTCATCTCATTATTCCACAGTATTCTGGACATCTGTGTTGGTGAATCTGTTGCAATTTGTTCATTGCATTATGGAGAAAGAAGCTGAGCAAGCAAAGAAGAAAGTTGTCGGTGCGAAGTGTCTATTTTGCGAGGGAAGTCAGCAACAACACGTACACAGCCGGCGCTTCTTTGTTTACATTCCCGAAAGATGCAGTCAAGATGGAAGAACTCGGACAACAGAGACTTTTACCAGGAGGACTTTGATTTGGATACACAGTTGCGATAACGTGAGTACACAGCTGCGCTTCCAAACATTTGATCGCTTGCTATAACTAGCTCGAGCTAGTAGCTAGGAGCTAGGAGCTAGCATTAGGATTAATTTGTGGCATATTAAATATAAGCCTGGTTGTGTTGTGGCTAATAGAGTATATATATGTCTTGTGTTTATTTATTGTTGTAGTCATTCCCAGCTGAATATCAGGTCCCACCCGCGCGCTTCCAAACATTTGATTGCTTGCCCGTACGTGCGTGTCATGTACGTAACTTTGATTAAATATATAAGCTTTATGAACCTTGGGTTAGGTGAACGGTTGTTTGGGCTGAGTGAGTGTGTGTGTTATGCAGGTGTTTGAATTGTATTGGCGGGTTATATATACGGGATGCCGTCCATATTACCCGCTCAAGCTATAACTAGCTCGAGCTAGTAGCTAGTAGCTAGGAGCTAGCATAACAAACACCTAGGTGTTTTTATGCGGGATTAATTTGTGGCATATTAAATATAAGCCTGGTTGTGTTGTGGCTAATAGAGTATATATATGTCTTGTGTTTATTTACTGTTGTAGTCATTCCCAGCTGAATATCAGGTCCCACCCGCGCGCTTCCAAACATTTGATTGCTTGCCAGTACGTGCGTGTCATGTACGTAACTTTGATTAAATATATAAGCTTTATGAACCTTGGGTTAGGTGAACGGTTGTTTGGGCTGAGTGAGTGTGTGTGTTATGCAGGTGTTTGAATTGTATTGGCGGGTTATATATACGGGATCCCGTCCATATTACCCGCTCAAGCTATAACTAGCTCGAGCTAGTAGCTAGTAGCTAGGAGCTAGCATAACAAACACCTAGGTGTTTTTATGCGGGATTAATTTGTGGCATATTAAATATAAGCCTGGTTGTGTTGTGGCTAATAGAGTATATATATGTCTTGTGTTTATTTACTGTTGTAGTCATTCCCAGCTGAATATCAGGTCCCACCCGCGCGCTTCCAAACATTTGATTGCTTGCCAGTACGTGCGTGTCATGTACGTAACTTTGATTAAATATATAAGCTTTATGAACCTTGGGTTAGGTGAACGGTTGTTTGGGCTGAGTGAGTGTGTGTGTTGTGCAGGTGTTTGAATTGTATTGGCGGGTTATATATACAGGATCCCGTCCATATTACCCGCTCGAGCTATAACTAGCTCGAGCTAGTAGCTAGGAGCTAGCATAACAAACACCTAGGTGTTTTTATGCGGGATTAATTTGTGGCATATTAAATATAAGCCTGGTTGTGTTGTGGCTAATAGAGTATATATATGTCTTGTGTTTATTTACTGTTGTAGTCATTTCCAGCTGAATATCAGGTCACCCCCGGCTCTCACAGCATCTTCCACTCCCCACTAGTCCTTCACTTGCACTTTCCTCATTTAAAAATATTTCATCCTCGCTCAAATTAATGGGGAAATCGTCGCTTTCTCGGTCCGAATCTCTCTCACTTCATGCGGCCATCATTGTAAACAATGGGGAACTTTGCGTATATGTTCAATTGACTACGTCACGCTACTTCCGGTAGGGGCAAGCCTTTTTTTATCAGATACCAAAAGTTGCGATCTTTATCGTCGTTGTTCTATACTAAATCCTTTCAGCAAAAATATGGCAATATCGCGAAATGATCAAGTATGACACATAGAATAGATCTGCTATCCCCGTTTAAATAAAAAAAATTCATTTCAGTAGGCCTTTAACAGTATAATTGTAACCAGGAATAAGTCTTCAAGTAACAATATTCAAATACTAACATTGTTGGGTAAGACAGCATTTGGTTTTATTCTGAATCCAGTGAAACAGATTGGTGGTTTTAGCTGATATAAAGAGTTTCAGGTGTTTATATATGTTTAAGTATTTGGCAGACGCTTTTATCCAAAGCGACATACATAAAAAATACATATATAACAATCACTGTAAACATTATCATTTAAGGGAAGAATGTAATACAAAATATCAATACAAAGTGTCAAGACGGAATAAACTCTCTGCTGCTGCAGCAACAGAGATACAGTCTATAACAGGGGTGGGCAATTAATTTTCACCGGGGGCCGCATAAGCAACCCGAGCACTGCTGGAGGGCCACACGACAATATTTCAATTAAATTTTGCTCAATGTTATTTTTGATATACCGTAAGATAAATAATAATGATGATAATAATAATAATAATTAATAATAATAATAATAATTTAATTTAACCTAACTTAACTTTATACAAAAGCAGATTGCTTTTGATGGTCACTTTATCCTGCATTATTCAACATTTTTCCCCATCAGATTTGGACAACCATCTGTTGTTAAAAATAGTTTTTAATCATATTTATTTTATATTGTTTTTTATATTGGTTTTATATGTAATTGTTTTTTCTTTTTATTCAGTCATTGGTGGAGCTAAGGATAATATTTGAATATTGTTTGTAATATTGTTGTGCAGCACTTTGGAAACATTTTGTTGTTTAAATGTGCTATATAAATAAAGTGGATTGGATTGTCACACCTGCCAGCTTGTCCCAACACCCATTTACCTCTGTGAACAAGTCATTACCTGTGGTTGTCTCTTTAATTGACTGCATCAGAGCTCTCATCCAAAGTTAGCGAAAAACAGTCCATGTCTCCGGGCATTATCAGCGCAACAAAGTCCAATAAGCACTCCTTAATAAACTCTCCGTCAGAAAACGCCTTACTTTTTCTGGCGCTTTTGTGAGAAATGACGAAACTTGTCCTGACGGCTGCATCTCTGGGGGTGTGAAATATGGCACAAAGTCCTTGTTGGGTTTGCAGTTTTACCATCAACGCATCAGCCTCCCTTGCGCGCGCTTCATCAGACACATTCCGGTATTTTCCCTCGTGTTTCTTCATGTAGTGGCGATTAAAATGATATTTAAACACAGCAACCTGTGTACCACACATTAAGCACACGGCTTTACCATTAATTTATGTAAAGAAATACTTGGCAGTCCATCTCTTGTTGGAAACACGCCATTCCTCATCAACTTTTCTTTTTTTTAGCGTCTCATCACTTGTCTCTATGCACCTTCACTCACAGGTTCCCCCCGGACATACGGCATAAATAACACATTTCAAAATAAAAGCAGCACAGTTGTATTGCGCGCACGACATAGATGTTTTTTAAACTTTATTTTGTAATTTGTAATTGCGCCGTTCAATTCACTCACAATCGCACACGCGCATACGTCCACACGGAAGTAATACAAATAACGCTTTTCAAAACAAAAGCAGCACCGTTGTATTGCACACTCGACATAGATACTTTTTTAAATTTATTTTGTAATTTATGATTGGCCTCACGCGGGCCGGACAGGGATGCGCAAAGGGCCGGATGCGGCCCGCGGGCCGTACAATGCCCAGGTCTGGTCTATAAGATATATAGATATCTAATGTATTCATACATTGTTTATGTAGGATATACGCATGTATATATAACGTAATCATATTGTTTCTTCAACTTAAAAATAGCTGACCGTTTTTTTCCCCCTTCTCTGGGTTTATATTCCCAGTTTTGATCTCGGACGTCTGGTCACTTATAGCATATAAGAATATTATATTACTGTTAAGCAAACTATGAATAATAAAACATGTGTCCGTTATCATAGCTACACGTATGACAAAAAAGCGTGTGAAAATGAGTGGTATTCAGTGAGGTAAAATGAATTAAATGCGCTGACAGTTCATTGCTCCTGCCAAATGAATTGCACTGAGTGGAGCGGATCACCACTCCAAGATGGCGGCCCCGCGTCTCGTCTGCGCCAGTAGGCAGTAGCGCTCGATGCTGCGTCTACTTATAAGATGTCTATGGTTATGACGTTAGCAGTGAGTTTACAGCCTCACTGATTTAACTACACAGCAAATAAGTCATGTTACTTAGCCAATAAACGTTAGCTTACATTCAAAACTTACCCTTCTTTGTGCAACTTCAAATGTCGAACGAAGTTGGAAGTTGTTGCGTCTCCGTCTGTAATATTCGAACTGCGTGATTTGCATACGGCAATTCGTTTTTTGTAGACCAAGTCGTAGTTTTTATACCCGAACGAAACCAACTTTGGTATAAATCTTTCTCACTGGCGCGTTGTTTGACAACTCTTGTTCATTTGTTGTCCTGCAATTTGATTGGCTGAATGCTGTGTGATGAAAACAATGTAGATCTAATTTGATTGGCTGTTGTACTGAGAGCACACACGCTGACACGCAGCACACACGCTGATAGACAGACACGTACAAAATGAAAGCAACGGAGCGCTCCCAAATAACTTTTTAAGCTTTAGGTTTTGGGGAAAGTAGCAAGTCATGTCAAGTCAAAAGGCTCAAGTCAAGTGAAGTCACAAGTCATTGATGTTAAAGTCTAAGTCGAGTTGCAAGTCTCTTTACATTTTGTCAAGTCGAGTCTAAAGTCATCAAATTCATGACTCGAGTCTGACTCGAGTCCAAGTCATGTGACTCGAGTCCACACCTCTGGTGATTACAAATGCAATGTAGGCAGCCACCACAGTTGACACCCTTTACACACAAGTCATAATTTCTCCGTGAATGTTGGTCCAAAGTTAATGGAAGATTTAGGCAAAATGAGGGTAATATGTTCTTTTTTTGGTCATTCTGTGTATTTTTCCCATTTATTGCGCCATCGGGTGCGTGTTAGAGTGTCTTGTCTGCTGGTCAAAAAACACTGCAGGAATGTAGCAGCAGAGTGCGTCAAATTCGGCCACAAAATTATACTTTCACAAAATAAAAGCATGTTAATTGTAAATTTATGAGCTTGAGTATGTTTAGAACTATACACAGACATATTGTTTTGGTTTTGTATTGTCCAAAAAACTAATGTCAAAACGACAGCAATTGCACACGTCCTTGGTAGCATTCATGGTACGGTGTCTGTTTAGTTGGCTATACTCTCTTTATATAAGACTCTGTTCATAGTACAGTGCCTCCTAGTGGCCAGCATTGGTCACTTTCATTCTAAACCCATCTCAAAAAGAACTATTCTGCTGTTCTGTTGTACAGCAAACATGATATCTTAACATATGTTGAATGATTGGAGCATTTTTCCATACAATAAAGGTTGAGTATTTGTCAACAAAAAGTGCAACATTCCACAGAGCAAAATATCAAAAAATTATAAAAATGAACACAAAAAAATATTTGATTCCATTCGAAGCAATAAACATCGCGCAAACCTGTACCTCCACTGCAAGACTGCAGCGCAGCAAAAATAGTGCAAATTAGATTTAAGTCCATAGGACCCCTCTACACCACCTTCATTTTAAACACTTAACACAACCAAGCAAGTGACTTTTCTTCTTATCATCATCATCAATATTTCAGTAAATAATAAAAAAAGTGTGTTCCAGAAAGAAAAAGCTTTGTACCTGGTATTAATTATTGCATATGATATATTCAACAATCGTTTGCATAAATGGTTTGACAGGACTTTTTAGGCGACTTTTAAGTTTCCCTTCTGACCTTTTTCTTGAGGGAGGCCTCTGCCAACTGCTCAGTTCGCTCTGCAAACACAAAAAGATTTTAGAACATGTTACAGACTCTTTTTTTCGATGTTTAGGACTTACTCTGAGATAATGAGTTGGGACTCGGCTTCTTGGAGGCCAGAGCAGGAAGTTGTTGAGGTTTAAGAACTGCATTCACTACCTAATATCAACAAAGAATACATAAAATTCAAATTTTTTGCATTGCAAATTTTATTTTGTGTGTTTTTTTTGCCTGGGCCTCAGACGCCGCCTCTTCTTCCAGTCTCTTCTTCTTTTTTCGTTTCTTCTTGGACTTGACAGCTACCCCTGCTGGATCCTCGCAGTCCTTATCCTCTGACACCTACAACAACAAACCAGATTTGTAAAAAAATGGCATTTTATGAAATACAATAGTGTGGACAGGATAAGACAGACCTTTTTGAGAATGGTTTTGTCCTTGCGCTGAACCACCGTCACCGTCACAGGAGGCTCCTCATAGTTACCCCAGTGCTCAACTGGGGCGTTCCAGTCTGAGGTGGAATCCACAGGGGTCACCCCGTCTGAGACAAAGCATCCAAAGACGTCTCACTCTAAATGTAAAACTTGTACGACAGGTACTGTAAAAGCTCTATTCATAGCCAAACTGGTTATTTACATAAAGTGCATAACTCATGTTGTAAATAGTGCTTTTAAGCAACTTAAAAAAAACAAGCGATTAACTAATCATGATCTGTGATTAAAAATCAAATTCTTCTCTTTTTCAATCTCACCTATGCTGAGAAAAGCCCTCAATTTGAGATAATTTCATTTAAAGGCCTACTGAAACCCACTACTACAGACCACGCAGTCTGATAGTTTATATATCAATGATGAAATCTTAACATTGCAACACATGCCAATACGGCCGGTTAGATTAGTCAGGTGCAATTTTAAATTTCCCGCGAAATATCATGCTGAAAACGTCTCGGTATGATGATGTCTGCGCGTGACGTCACGGATTGTAGCGGACATTTTGGGACAGCATTGTGGCCAGCTATTAAGTCGTCTGTTTTCATCGCAAAATTCCACAGTATTCTGGACATCTGTGTTGGTGAATCTTTTGCAATTTGTTTAATGAACAATGGAGACAGCAAAGAAGAAAGCTGTAGGTGGGAAGCGGTGTATTAGCGGCCGGCTGCAGCAACACAAACACGTAGCCGGTGTTTCATTTTTTACATTCCCGAAGGATGACAGTCAAGCTTTACCATTGGCCTGTGAAGAACTGGGACAACAGAGACTCTTACCAGGAGGACTTTGGTATAGGATACGCGGTACCGTGAGTACGCAGCTGCGGCTTCCAAACATTTGATCGCTTGCCCGTACGTGCGTGCCGCTATGTGAATGTCACATACATAACTTTGGGGACTTTGGGGAAATATATGTGCTGTATGAACTTTGCGGAGGTGAACGGTACATTGGGCTGTGGGATTGGGTGTGTTGTGCGGGTGTTTGATTTGTATTGGCGGGTTATATGGACGGGAGGGGGGAGGTGTTTGTTATGCGGGATTAATTTGTGGCATATTATATATAAGCCTGGTTGTGTTGTGGCTAATAGAGTATATACTGTATATGTCTTGTGTTTATTTACTGTTTTAGTCATTCCCAGCTGAATATCAGGTCCCACCCGCCTCTCACAGCATCTTCCCTATCTGAATCGCTTCCAATGCCCTCTAGTCCTTCACTTTCCTCATCCACGAATCTTTCATCCTCGCTCAAATTAATGAGGTAATCGTCGCTTTCTCGGTCCGAATCGCTCTCGCTGCTGGTGGCCATGATTGTAAACAATGTGCAGATGTGAGGAGCTCCACAACCTGTGACGTCACGCTACTTCCGGTACAGGCAAGGCTTTTTTATCAGCGACCAAAAGTTGCGAACTTTCGTCGATGTTCTCTACTAAATCCATCCATCCATCCATTTTCTACCGCTTATTCCCTTCGAGGTCGCGGGGGGCGCTGGAGCCTATCTCAGCTACAATTGGGCGGAAGGTGGGGTACACCCTGGACAAGTCGCCACCTCATCGCAGGGCCTCTACTAAATCCTTTCAGCAAAAATATGGCAATATCGCGAAATGATCAAATATGACACATAGAATGGACCTGCTATCCCCGTTTAAATAAGAAAATCTCATTTCAGTAGGCCTTTAAAGGGGGGCTTATAATGCAAAACCAACTTTTTTTTTAAACTATTGGTACCGATTTTTGTGCATTTGGTACCGCCAAAGGTCACAAAAATGTGAAATCAAACCATAGATACATGACGGACATATTTATAAAACAATCTTGTCTTCCATCATACTTCCTCCAAATGAGCCGTTTGGAATTTGCACAACTTGTGACGTTTTTCCAACATGTAACGTCAGCAGATATCTTCATATATGGTACAAGTTTTGCGCGAATCTGCCACTGTAGTCAAACATTGTCCATCCCATTAGTCACAGTGCTAGCGAGGGATGTAACAATATGAAAATTTCATATCACGGCTATTATTATTGCAGAATTGTTAAACATGCTCAAAAAGTATACATACACACTAGAGATGCGCGGTTTGCGGACACAACCGTGGAGTCCGCGGATAATCCGCGGGTCGGGCGGATGCATGACGAAAAAAATAGATTTTAAATAGATTCGGGCGGGTGGCGGTTGAACCAATTCGGAAATATATATATAATGTATATATATATTAAATGTTGTTACCCACATACGAAAAACGAGCAGCACTCTTTGAAACAGGCAATTATTCACCAGGCACTGCTGCAGCTGTCACGCCAAATTTCTTCCCCCTACAAAAACCTCCCCCCCCCCCATTTACTTCTGGGGCTGCGTCCAATAAAGTCACAAAGTTGCTGGGGGTCCTTAACCGTACGCAACTGTCCTGTTTCGCGCCTGTACAAAAAAAAAACAATAATCAATTTCTTCAGATTCCAGCAGCTGTCAAAGACGAAGTATCCTTCTAGCGACGGGCAGTCAAAGCCGAAGTGCTATCGATAGCTGTCAATGACGTAAGAGGAAACATGACCACGGAAGTAAATGGGGGGCGTGGGGGTGGGGGTGGGGGGGGTTTGTAGGGGGAAGAAATTTGCCGTGACACAGCACACCACAACACAACAGAAGAAGAAGAAAAAAATAAAAAGATAGCAACGCCAGCAGCAAACGTGGTACGCGACAAACTAAAAAAGGGAATACTAAAGACCAGGGAAAAAAAATAACAATAATAGTCAACACTTTCTTAATGGAAATTACAATAATATTATAATAATGATAAATAATATTATCATGCATTAATATCTCTTAGCCTCTAATGCCTGGCCAAGAGATATTAATGCGTGGCATGCATTGAATGTCTCTGCTGCATTGGATCAGTCTCCTTTCTCCTTTCTAACCTCACTAATGCCTTGCATCGTCTATATTACTTTTTAAATACACCAATGGTGCAACTGGACACATCCTCAGTGAGGGGGTTTCGGGTCTTTCAACAATCAGACCCCCTCCCCTAGGCGACCCAGCTAGGGTTGATCAGGCCCCAGCCTGTGTCCAGTTAGCGCTACTGCCCTACATGCCACGCCTCTCCCCTCCTGATCCACAGCCACCTTGATGCCACTTCTGCTGCATCTGTGGCTAACTTCATGGCCCTTCGTTGGCTGGCCCTTGTGATGCCAAGCATTCTGTAGGCCCTGCAGAGGGATTTGCCCACAAACCCTCGACATCCCACTTCAACGGGCCGGCACATCGCTCACTACCCATTGCTCCGACATTCCTCCACAAGCTGAGAGTACTTTGCGCTCTTCCTCTCATTGGCCTCCTCCATACGGTCCTCCCAAGGCACTGTGAGCTCCAGGAGGATTACCTGCTTGGAGGCCACTGAGGTAAGCACAATATCTGGCCTTAGTGTTGTTTTGGCAACCACGTCAGGGAACTTCAACTGCTTGCCCAGATCAACTGACAGCTCCCAGTCGCATGCTGTTGCCAACAGACCAGAAGAGGTGTTCTGGGCAGCCGGTGTTGACTTCTCCCCAGCTCTGATGAAAGCGGTGCTCTTCACTGGACGGAGGCTCTTGCTGTGACTGACTCCCCTGCAGATGGTATCGGCTATGGCCTTCAGGACCTGGTCATGTCGCCAGCGGTACCGCCCTTCACCCAGGGCTTTTGGACAACAGCTTAGGATGTGCTCCAAGGTTCCTCTCCTCTGGCTGGTGTCTCCACCTTCCCCCAGGTGAAGAGGTTGGATGGACTTGGCAGCACGTCGTAGACCGCCTGGATCAAGAACTTTATCCGATGGGGTTCGGCTTTCTAGAGCTCGGTCCATGTGACCTTGCGCTCTGCTGCTTGTTCCCATCTGGTCCAGGTGCCCTGTTGCCGCATTCCCGCCATCTGGCAGGCTCGCCTTTCCTCAACTCCTGCTCGCACCTCCTCGAGGATCAGTGACCTCTTCTCTTTCCCCTGCGCCACTGGGTGTTCTTCTGCTACCTAAGCCAGATCTCCCCTGCGCCACTGTTCCCACCAACACCCTTTGCCGTAGCCTTGCCTCTGCGACATCCACAGCCTCGGCAGCTCTCCACTTCCGCCCCGTCCTGACTTCAATCCCAGCCTGGGCAACCTTTAGGCCACTGGACTCCCGATATTGTAGGAGCTCCCTGGACCATGTCACCATGAACTCCTCGCTCAGGCTGCTGATGGGGAGCTTCAGCTTGTTATTGTGTCCGTATAGAGCAATGCTGCTCAGGCTTCGCGGCAGTCCCAGTCACCTGCGCAGGAACCTACTGACCCTCATCTCAAAGCCTTCCACCGTTGAAATGGGGACTTCGTACACCATGAGAGGCCAGAGGATCCGAGGGAGAATCCCGTGCTGGTAAATCCAGGCTTTGAACTTGCCAGGAAGGCCAGACTTGTCCACCACGGTCAGCCAGGTTTCCAGGTCTTGGTTGGTCGATTTTGTGGAGGCTGCGTCTCTCAGGCTGCAATTGAACACCTTTCCCAAGCTCTTCACAGGTTCCTCTGTGAGTGATGGTATTTTGGTGGTGCCAAGTGAGAAGCAGAACTTGCCAGTAACCTTCCCTCTCTTTAGCACAAGGGACCTCGACTTGGCCGGCTTGAAGCTCATGCGAGCCCAGGAAATCACCTCCTGAAGGCCATTCAAGATCCACCTGCAGCCTGGGACAGATGTAGTGGTCACTGTCAGGTCGTCCATGAAGGCTCGGATGGGTGGCTGTCGGACTCCAGACCTGGAGAGGGGCCCTCTGCACTGAACTTCTGCAGACTTCACCAGCATGTTCATGGCGAGTGCAAAGAGGATGACTGAGATTGTACAGCCAGTGATGATCCCCTTTTCAAGCCTGTGCCAGTCGGAGGTTGTTTTTCCGGAGGAGACTCTCAGATGGAAGTTGGCATAGTAGTCCAGAATGAGGTCTCTGAACTTCTTTGCCTCTTCGACCAGCTTGTGGGGTATGGATCCATAGGCATTTGCGAGGTCCAGCCACAGAACAGCCAAGTCCCCCTTGTTCTCCCTTGCTTCCCTGATTAGCTGAGTTACCACGCCTGTGTGCTCCAGACATCCAGATACCTCTGGGATCCCTCCTTTCTGGACTGATTTATCAATGTACGAGTTCTTCAGGAGGTAGTCTGTCAGTCGCCTGGCAATGAGGCTGAAGAAGATCTTCCCTTCAACACTCAGCAACGAGATGGTTCGGAACTGGTTGATGTTCTGAGACTTCTCCTCCTTTGGGATCCACACACCCTCTGCCTGTCTCCACTGGTCTGCTACCTTGCCCCTCCTCCAGATCACCTTCAGGATTTTCCAGAGTCTGCGGAGTAGTCTTGGACAGTTCTTATAGACCTTGTAAGGTACTCCACTGGGTCCTTGCCCTTCGGACCACCTCCTGGATCTCCTTCCAGCCCGGCT